>NW_026904317.1:0-41476 GCF_024500275.1 Phycodurus eques | reverse complement strand
ACTGGCAATGAGTCTTTCACATCCCTGTGGAGATATTTTGGCCCACTCTTCCTTGCAGAATTGTTTGAATTCATCAAAAATGGAGGCTTTTCAACCATGAATGCCCTTTTCTAAGGTTATGCCACTGCATTTCAATCTGATTCAAATCTGGACTTTGACGAGGCCACTCAAAAACCTTCATTTTGTCGTTTTAAGCTATTCAGAAGTTGATTGAGTGGTGTTTTGGATCGTTATCCTGCTGCAGCCGTTTTTGCTCAGTCTATTCCTGATTGTTGTGGCACGGTGGGCGACTGGTTAGAGCGTCTCCCTCACAGTTCTGAGGACTGGGGTTCAATCCCCGTCCCTGCCTGTGTGGAGTTTGCATGTTCTCCCTGTGCCTGCGTGGGTTTTCTCTGGGCACTCCGGTTTCCTCCTCCCACATCCCAAAAACATGCATTAATTGGAGACTCTAAATTGCACGTAGGTGAGTGTGAATGTTGGTTTTGTTTGCCCTGCGATTGGCTGGCAACCAGTTCAGGGTGTACCCCGCCTCCTCCCCGATGATAGCTGGGATCGGCTCCATCTAATTGTTGTGTCATGAACACCGACCTCAACTGAGGCAAGGGAGGCCTGCAGTTCTTTAAAAATTGTCCTGCGTTCCTTTGAAAGTACTCAATGAAAGAAATTACTCGAGTAACTTTAAGTAAAAAAAAAAATCAAAAAATCAGAGCATGAACATAAAATAAAATAAAAAAATAATAATACATGGGAGTCGACACACACCTGGCACCATTTCAGTTTTTAACTGCCCAAAAACCAAAAACACATGCTTTGGGCCCTCCAGAAACAACATTTGGTTTATTCACTGAAATGACTTCATGAAGAAGCTGTTTGCGGACCAGACTTAGTTATTGTGTGTGTGTGTGTGTGTGTGCGTGTGCGACACCATAGGGCTAGGGCTAATGTTGCCATATCCACTACCAAAACAACAATAGAAACATCTGCAACTTACCGCAAGTTGATTTCTCAAGTTAGAAGTGGGCTGAAATTTCCAAGTTTTGGCAGTCACAATTTAAGACCTGCATGACAAAGCTGGTGTTTTTTTGGAGTCTGTAAAGTAAACACACTTGCGTGGCTGTTTCCCCCCACCCCCCAAAAAAATTGTCATTTTCATTGGATCACTAAGGCAACTGCGCGGTCATGTGACTGCCTTGAGTCATCTGATTGGTGAATTGGAGTCAAATGACACAAGTGATCACAATGGATAGGCGCAACAGCACCCTATGAGGAAGTTGAAGATGGAGTCTAAAAATAGACACACACACGCAGGAATGGATAAATAAAAGTAGCGAACGGCATGTCGATCATTGTCACGGAGTAAAAGTATCGATCCTTCTTCACATAAATACGCAAGTAAAAAGTGTTGGGCATTTAAAGTACTCTGACAAGTACAGTTTATCTAAAATGTTACTTGAGTACCTGGTGGTGGGGCTCGAAGGCGAGCGCCTGGTGGCCGGGCCTGCACCCATGGGGCCCGGCCGGGCACAGTCCGAAAGGGTAACGTGGGTCCCCCTTCCCATGGGCTCACCACCTGTGGGAGGGGCCATAGGGGTCGGGTGCAGTGTGAGCTGGGCGGTGGCCGAAGGCGGGGACCTTGGCGATCCGATCCCCGGCTACAGAAGCTGGCTCTAGGGACGTGGAATGTCACCTCTCTGGCAGGGAAGGAGCCCGAGCTGGTGTGTGAGGTCGAGAAGTTCCGACTAGATATAGTCGGACTCTCCTCCACACACAGCTTGGGCTCTGGTACCAGTCCTCTCGAGAGGGGTTGGACTCTCTTCCACTCTGGAGTTGCCCACGGTGAGAGGCGCCGAGCAGGTGTGGGTATACTTATTGCCCCCCGGCTCGGCACCTGTACGTTGGGGTTCACCCCGGTGGACGAGAGGGTAGCCTCCCTCCGCCTTCGGGTGGGGGGACGGGTCCTGACTGTTGTTTGTGCCTATGCACCAAACAGCAGTTCAGAGTACCCACCCTTTTTGGAGTCCTTGGAGGGGGTGCTGGAGAGCGCTCCCGCTGGGGACTCCATTGTTCTGTTAGGGGACTTCAATGCTCACGTGGGCAATGACAGTGAGACCTGGAAGGGCGTGATTGGGAGGAACGGCCCCCCCGATCAGAACCCGAGCGGTGTTCTGTTATTGGACTTCTGTGCTCGTCATGGATTGTCCATAACGAACACCATGTTCGAGCATAAGGGTGTCCACACGTGCACTTGGCACCAGGACACCCTAGGTCGCAGTTCGATGATCGACTTTGTGGTCGTGTCATCGGACTTGCGGCCACATGTCTTGGACACTCGGGTGAAGAGAGGGGCGGAGCTGTCAACTGATCACCACCTGGTGGTGAGTTGGGTCCGATGGTGGGGGAAGATGCCGGTCCGACGTGGCAGGCCCAAACGTATTGTGAGGGTCTGCTGGAAACGTCTGGCAGAATCCCCTGTCAGAAGGAGTTTCAACTCCCACCTCCGACAGAACTTTGCTCATGTTCCGGGGGAGGCTGGGGACATCGAGTCCGAGTGGACCATGTTCCACGCCTCCATTGCTGAGGCGGCCGACCGGAGCTGTGGCCGTAAGGTGGTCGGTGCCTGTCGTGGCGGCAATCCCCGAACCCGTTGGTGGACACCAACGGTGAGGGATGCCGTCAAGCTGAAAAAGGAGTCCTATTGGGCCTTTTTGGCCTGTGGGACTCCTGAGGCAGCTGATGGGTACCGGCTGGCCAAGCGGAATGCAGCTCTGGTGGTCGCTGAAGCAAAAACTCGGGTATGGGAGGAGTTCGGTGAGGCCATGGAGAAAGACTTCCGGACGGCTTCGAGGAAATTCTGGTCCACCATCCGACGTCTCAGGAGAGGAAAGCAGTGCACCACCAACACTGTGTATAGTAGGGATGGGGCGCTGCTGACCTCGACTTGGGACGTTGTGAGTCGGTGGGGAGAATACTTCGAAGACCTCCTCAATTCCCCCGACACGCCTTCCCATGAGGAAGCAGAGTGTGGGTTCTCTGAGGCGGGCTCTCCTATCTCTGGGTTTGAGGTCACCGAGGTAGTTAAAAAGCTCCTCGGTGGCAGGGCCCCGGGGGTGGATGAAATTCGCCCAGAGTTCCTAAGGGCTCTGGATGTTGTGGGGCTGTCCTGGTTGACACGCCTCTGCAACATCGCGTGGACATCGGGGACGGTGCCTCTGGATTGGCAGACTGGGGTGGTGGTCCCCCTTTTTAAGAAGGGGGACCGGAGGGTGTGTTCCAACTCCAGGGGGATCACACTGCTCAGCCTCCCTGGTAAGGTCTATTCAGGGGTGCTGGAGAGGAGGGTCCGTCGGGAAGTCGAATCTCAGATTCAGGAGGAGCAGTGTGGTTTTCGTCCTGGCCGTGGAACAGTGGACCAGCTCTACACCCTCGACAGGGTCCTCGAGGGTGCATGGGAGTTCGCCCAACCAGTCTACATGTGTTTTGTGGACTTGGAGAAGGCGTTCGACCGTGTCCCTTGGGGAGTCCTGTGGAGGGTGCTTCAGGAGTATGGGGTACCGAAACCCCTGATATGGGCTGTTCGGTCCCTGTACGACCGGAGTCAGAGTTTGGTCCGCATATCCGGCAGTAAGTCGGACTCGTTCCCGGTGAGGGTTGGACTCCGCCAAGGCTGCCCTTTGTCGCCGATTCTGTTCATAACTTTTATGGCCAGAATTTCTAGGCGCAGCCAAGGCGTAGAGGGGGTCCGGTTTGGTGGCCTCAGTATTGCATCTCTGCTTTTTGCTGATGATGTGGTTCTGTTGGCTTCATCAAGCCGTGAGCTCCAACTCTCACTGGAGCAGTTCGCAGCCGAGTGTGAAGCGGCCGGGATGAGAATCAGCACCTCCAAATCTGAGACCATGGTCCTCAGTCGGAAAAGGGTGGCATGCCCTCTCCAGGTCGGGGATGAGATCCTGCCCCAAGTGGAGGAGTTCAAGTATCTTGGGGTCTTGTTCACGAGTGAGGGAAGAATGGAACGGGAGATCGACAGACTGATCGGTGCAGCGTCTGCAGTTATGCGGACTTTGTATCGGTCCGTTGTGGTAAAGAAGGAGCTAAGCCGAAAGGCGAAGCTCTCAATTTACCGGTCGATCTTCGTTTCTACCCTCACCTATGGTCATGAGCTGTGGGTCGTGACCGAAAGAACGAGATCCCGGATACAAGTGGCCGAAATGAGTTTCCACCGCAGGGTGTCCGGGCTCTCCCTTAGAGATAGGGTGAGAAGCTCGGTCATCCGGGAGGATCTCAGAGTAGTGCCGCTGCTCCTCCGCATTGAGAGGAGCCAGATGAGGTGGCTGGGGCATCTGATTCGAATACCTCCCGGACGCCTCCCTGGTGTGGTGTTCCGGGCACGTCCCACCGGGAGGAGACCCCGGGGACGACCCAGGACACACTGGAGAGACTACGTCCTTCGGCTGGCCTGGGAACGCCTCGGGATCCCTCCCATCCCCCTCTGGATGAAGTGGCTGGGGAGAGGGAAGTCTGGGCGTCCCTGCTAAAGCTACTGCCCCCGCGACCCGACCCGGATAAGCGGTAGAAAATGGATGGATGGATGGTGAGAGCTTGTGAGAAGTCACGTACCATTTGAGTCAGCAGGGTGAGGGCTTGGTCGTGTTGTTCCAAAAGCATGCTCTGCCCGGTAACTGTTTGGCGAAAGGGAGCCGTGTCCGCTGGGTCCATGACGGGCCAGACTATGCTGTCAGGATTCAGGTTGCAAGTTGGACACAGATGCAGAGAGGACAGGGAGGTGAGTTTGTGAATATCGGTTTATTGCAGCTTGGAAGCGAACAAAGGAACTCCGAGAACTAAATCCGGGATTGGCAGGGTTCCAACGAGGACCGGTCTGGCAGGGTAGGAGTCAGTGTTGTTGGTGGGCCGCAAGAGGTGAGCACTGGTTTGCAGGGAGCAAGGGCAGATGGCAGACTAGGTGTTAGAATAAATGTACATTTGTTATCCCATATTTACTCTTATACTATTTTCAAAGCATGCATTTAGCAGTATAATGTTGATTGTATCATAAAAGATGACGTAGTCTGTGAAGAGAACTGTGCCCTCATCAAAAGATAGTGGCTGGAACATTTTGCGGTCGAAGGTTGGAGCAATCAGCGCTGATGAAGCATACATCTGCATCTGCGCAATGAGTCATATATGTGATTGTTTTACATTGCTGCTGTGTGTGCCCTTATCTCAAGATAGCAGCAGCAACGTCTGTGTAACTAGGAACCGCCCTGAGAAAATAAAAAAAGAGGGATCGGCAGAGTGTGCTCAGAGCGGTAGGAGATTGTACCTGCGAACAACTCTAACCGTTCTCCTCGCGAGTATATAAACCATCTCTTGTCTTCTTTCCTTGTTTATTGTTTATTAAATGTTCTAGGTTGTTTGAACCTGACATTAACTCACGACAAACGATTTGACCCTATGACGCCAAAATGATGTCTGGCAAATTGGATTTTTTTTAAAATATCTTCCATGTAGTGGACAACGACAACACTCCGGCAGCGCAACTTGACGGAGACCAGGATTGCGTATTGTGACCGGCGCATCACTTCCCTGGCTTGCCGTTGACAAAATATTTGTGCACCGTTGTGAACATTGATTCTCATGCACAAACCAATGTTTACCGAAGCTTTCGGGCATGATTCAACGGAACGACGGCATGTTTACGTACAACCGTATGTGCTTGCACTTGCAAGGGTACATAACATTTTGTTGCCTGCTTGCGAGCCGTATCATATGAAAAGTACGTGAACATACCTCAAGCAATCCTTCAACGAACGTTCTCTCACGAGCACCAGTGACGAACAGGTTTTTCCTCATTTTGTCCCCCCACAGTCGCTCACACGCACACACAGAAACAAGACATTAGCACGGCGAATTGTTGTTGTCGTCACCATCGTAACGAGTGTGTCCCGTCGCGTTGACCGGTGAAACGTTTTCTGCTTCCACCTCTTGGACAGTGTTTGATTTGACAAGATAAAGCCCAGTGATGGTAAAAGACGGGATAGGGTGCTATCGGAATAAATGTCAAGTCGTGTCTGCCCGAGAAACGGCAAGATTTGATGGCAGTGGTCTGACATAGTGTCATCGGGAAAGACCAAATGTGTCTTGTAGCCTGATCCAGCCATGAGACAACCCGAACAGCCCTGTTGCTGGCGGCTGCAGGATATTTGTCAGACAGTTACAGAGTACATACCAACGACAATGACGAGAGAGCAGAGTGGCGCAGCGGAAGCGTGCTCGCCCTATAATCCTGAGGTCGATGGATATATCTGAATCTCGTTCTCTGTTATTGTATGTCTGCTCATAGGATGTTGTGGATCTGCTGTCATTTAACGTCTTACTCTTAGTGAGAAATATTGTGCAATTAAGACTTGTCAACTCATTGGCTGAGGCCCACGGGTATGGACCCTTTCCTCAATTCACTTCTTACTGAAAAAAAAAACTTCATTTATTCGCTGTTCTGTCAATTTAAAATCACTGTGTAAGTACCCATAAAGGTGGCACGACAGTTCCGCGTGAAAGACAAAGGTAATGACATGAAGGCAAATACAAATGCCTTGTCGGAGCCAATGAAAAAATAGTTAAGACATTCACTATATTGACAAGGAAGTGGCAGTGGTGGGATTTGAACCCACGCCTCCTGAGAGACTGGAGCCTTAATCCAGCGCCTTGGACCGCTCGGCCACACTACCTTAAAAGCCTGTCTTTGTAAGTGGAATTTATTGGTAAATGTAAGCCCGACCGAAGGGAAGTATAGTGTTATGGGATCCCCGGCATTCCATATCATTGCCAACCTTGACATGAAAAATGTGGAAAGGAGAGCTCTGAAATCATTTAAGCCAACGACTTAAATTCATTGGATGAGAGTGTGCCAGTACCCATAAAGGTGGCACGACAGTTCAGCGTGAAAGACAAAGGTAATGACATTAAGGCAAATACTTTCAGGGGAGCTAATATTTTACAGCGACAAGTTAAACAGTCCAAACAAAACGGCAAAGAGCTTGACTTTCTTGTGGCCGAAAATATCTATTGTCCCAAACGCGTTGTCGGAGCCAATGACAAAATAGTAAGACATTAACAAGGAAGTGGCTGTGGTGGGATTTTATCCCACGCCTCCTGAGAGACTGGAGCCTTAATCCAGTGCCTTGGACCACTCGGCGACACTACCTTAAAAGCCCATCTTTGTAAGTGGAATTTATTGGTAAATGTAAGCCCGACCAAGGAAGTAAATGGGATCCCCGGCATTCCCTATCATAGCCAACCTTGACATGAAAAATGTGGAAAGCAGAGCTCTGAAATCATTTAAGGCAACAACTGCAATTCATTGGCTGAGAGAATAATCTTCTTATGCCTTGATCAAACAAAAGGATTTTATCCCCGATATTGGCCCGATTAGCTATCGCAGCCGATTTTCCAGATCGGGTCCCGACATATGTCAGGAACGACAAAACTTCTTGGAGTGTGACATAAGCCACGACAAACGATTTGGCTCTACGACGTCAAAATGTCTGGCAAATTTGATTTTTTTTGGAATATCTTCCGTGTAGTGTGACATGTCAACGACAACTCTCCGGCAGCGCAACTTGACGGAGACCAGTAGGATTGCATATTGTGACCAAGCGCTTCGCCTCCCGTGGTTGCTGTTGTCAACATACTTGCGCGCCGTTGTTAACATTTATTGTCACGCACAAACCAATGTTTACCGAAGCTTTAGGGCATGATTCGACGGAACGCCGGCATGTTTACGTACAACCGTATTTGCTTGCGGTTGCTAGGGTACATAAAATTTTTTTGCCTGCTTGCGAGCCGTTTCGTATGAAAAGTATGTGAACATACTTCAAGCAATCCTTCAATGAACGTTCTCTCCCGAGCACCAGTGACGAACACGTTTTTCCTCATTTTGTAATCCACAGTCAATCACACGCACACACAGAAACAAGACACTGGTGCGGCGCATTGTTGTTGTCGTCACCATCGTAACGAATGTGTCCCGTCGCGTTGACCGGTGACACGTTTTCTGCTTCCACCTCTCGGACAGTGTTTGATTTGAAAAGATAAAGCCCAGAGATGGTAAAAGACGGGATAGGGTGCTATCGGAATAAATGTCGAGTAGTGTTGCCACTCTCTGCCCAAGAAACGACAAGATTTGATGGCAGTAGTCTGACATAGTGCCATCAGAATCAGGATCATCTTTATTTGCCAAGTATGTCCAAAAAAACACACAAGGAATCTCACCCCCAGCCTCACCTGCTGTGTCCTGCCCGTCAGAAAGCTGTAAATCCACTGGCAGATGGCAGGTGAGATGCTGAGCTGGAGAAGCTTGGAGGAAAGGAGTTCAGGGATGATGGTGTTGAACGCTGAGCTGAAGTCCACGAACAGGATCCTCGCGTAGGTCCCTGCACTGTCGAGGTGTTCTAGGATGAAGTGCAGTCCCATGTTGACTGCATCATCCGCAGACCTGTTCGCTCGGTAGGCAAACTGCAGGGGATCCAGCAGGCCTGTAGTCATTTAGACCTGAGATTGCAGGTTTCTTGAGGACTGGAATGATGGTGGAGCGTTTGAAACAGGATGGTACTTCGCACAGTTCCAGAGATCTATTGAAGATCTGAGTGAAGACTGGCGCGATCTGGTCCGCGCAGACTTTGAGGCAGGATGGAGACACATGGTCTGGGCCTTGGTGAATCTTTTGTTGTTTGAAGATGCGCCTCACATCCTGTTCGCGGATGGTTAACGCAGAAGTCGGTGGTGTGATAGGGGTCAGTGGTGCAGCTGGGTGTGTGTGGGGTGTGAAAGTGTCCTTTTCAAATTTGCAGTCGAAGGTATTCAAGTTGTTGGCTAGTGTGCTATTGTTCTCAGCTTGGGGGGATCGTCGCTTGTAATTAGTCAGCGATTGGAATGCATGCCAGACTGATTTAGAGTCCTTTGCGCAAAACTGTTTATCCAACTTTGCTGCATAGTTGCTCTGTTAATTTCTTTCGTCAGCTGGTTTCTTGCTCGATTATACAGGGCCCTGTCCCCGCTCTGATATGCGTCCTCTTTAGCTTGGTGAAGCTGCTTAAGTTTGGCAATGAACCACGGCTTGTTGTTGTTGAAAGTGCGAAATGACTTTGATGGTACATTCTTCGCGCATTTAAGTTCTTGCCTGTACGTCGGTATTAAGTGAATTAAGTAGTGATCAGACGAGCCCAGGGCGGCACGAGGTATAGCACGGGATGCGTTTTTTGCCGAAGTATAGCAGTGGTCTAAAATGTTATTTTCCCTGGTAGGACAGTCGATGTGCTGCTTGTATTTAGGGAGTTCGTGGTTGAGTTTAGCTTTGTTAAAGTCCCTGAGAATAATGAGGGGTGAGTCCGGGTGTTTTTTTTCTTTCAATTTCGTGAGCGTTAGCAGTGCGGCGTTCGTGTTAGCTTGAGGCGGAATATAGGCGCCAGCCAGAATGAATGATGCGAACTCACGCGGTGAGTAGAATGGCTTACAGTTCAAAAACAGCGACTCCAAATGCGGGCTGCAGTGTGTGTTGAGCTCCGTGACGTCCGTACACCATTTTTCATTGATATAGAAGCATATCCCGCCGCCTTTTGTTTTCCCCGATGATTCCATGTCGCGGTCTGCTCGGTGAATATGGAAGCCGGGAAGCATGACGGCGCCATCGGGTACAGCGTCGCAAAGCCAGGTTTCCGTAAAGCACATGGCGATGGAACGTCCGAAGTCTTTACTGGTCTTTATCAGGAGATGAAGCTCGTCCATTTTGTTGGGTAGGGAGCGTACATTCGCGAGGTGGATTGACGGGAACACCAATCTGTATCCTCTCATGCGGAGTTTCACTTGGATGCCGGCTCGCTTCCCTCTGTGGCGTCGCCTCCGCCTGTGCTGAAGACCGCGGACGTCGCTCCGGTGAGTAACTCGGGGAAAAAACTGAGCGGATTTGCGAAAGTTGATGAAAAAAAGTCCAGAGTAACCTCCTTCATGGTTAGAAAGTCTCCCCTTGTGTAAGTGAGTCGTGTAATGTCTCCAAAGACGAACGAAAAACACAAAAACAAAAACAATACGAGAGAGTGCGTAACCGAGGCGACCACACCGGAAGGCGCCATCATGAATCGGGAAAGACCAAATGTGTCTTGTGACCTGATCCAGCCATGAGACAACCGGAACAGCCCTGTTGCTGGTGGCTGACTGATATTTGTCAGATGGTAAAACAGTACATACAACCTACAATGACTAGAGAGCAGAGTGGCGCAGCGAAAGTGTGCTGGTCCCATAACCCAGAGGTCGATGGATCGAAACCATCCTCTGCCATTGTTTAACTGCTATCATTTAATATCTTACTCTTAGTGAGAAATATTATGCAATTAAGACTTGTCAACTCATTGGCTGAGGTCTACGGGTAATGACCCTTTCCTCAATTCACTTTTTACTGAAAAATAAAATCATCCTTTATTCACTGTTCTGTCAATGTAAAATCACTGAGTAAGTACCCATAAAGTTGGCACGACAGTACAGCGTGAAATCCAAAAGTAATGACATTAAGGCAAACACTTTCAGGGGAGCTAATATTTTACGGCGACAAGCAAACAGTCAAAAGAGAACGGCAAAGAGCTCGACTTTTTTGTGGCACAAAAATACGTATTGTCCCAAACGCCTTGTCGGAGCCAATGACAAAATGGTCGGAAATTAACGATATTGAAAAGGAATTGGCAGTGGTGGGATTTGAACCAACACCTCCTGAGAGACTGAAGTTTGTATGTATATATATGTGAACATACTTCAAGCAATCCTTCAATGAACGTTTTCTCCCGAGCACCAGTGACGAACAAGTTTGTCCACATTTCGTCCCCCCACAGGCGGCACGGTGTATGACTGGTTAGAGCGTCAGCCTCACAGTTCTGAGGATCGGGGTTCAATCCCCGGCCCCGCCTGTGTGGAGTTTGCATGTTGTCCCTGTACCTGCGTGGGTTTTCTCCGGGCACTCCGGTTTCCTCCCACATCCCAAAAACATGCTTGGTAGGTTAATTGACAACTAAATTGCCCGTAGGTGTGAATGTGAGTGTGAATGGTTGTTTGTTTGTATGTGCCCTGCAATTGGCTGGCAACCAGTTCAGGGTGCCCGAAGATTGCTGGGATAGGCTCCAGCATGCCCTAGTGAGGAGAAGCGGCTTAGAAAATGGATGGATGGATGGGATGGATATATATACATTCACACACACACACACACACACACACACAAGGTCTGTATCCATACACCAAGTTAACGATTCGGTACATATCACGGTTTCGATACACAATTCTTGGGATTTTTGGGAAGGTGATAAGAGAATTTAAAAAAATATATGTCTTTATTCAGAAAACTTCGATAAATGGTTATCATATATACATATATATTATAAATATCCATCCATCCATTTTCTGACCCGCTTATCTTGTCGAGGGTCGCGGGTATCTCAGCTGACTAGACTATTGGACTATTTTGGAATTAGTACATAGAGTAAGAGATCGAATTGATTTGATCGTTGGTGGTCAAAGACAATCCGATACAAATACTGGAAATTAAATAACGAAATATGTAAAAATGAAGACACTTTTGTCTTTTCTGTTTAAAAATACTCACACCCAACTCAGCTCACACTCCTTTTATTTCTTTTTTGGTCACACTTTTTGTCAGAAAATGTTCTGTGTCCTGGCAGTCCCAGTCGCAAGCACTGCAACTGTAATGAGTTTGCATCAGTATCACGGACCAACTACTGAGTGATTCGAGCTGTGGCCGTTGTAAGTTGCAAACCCGCACACCGCTGTGATTGGTCGCCGGTTCAAATAACCAGTGATTTTTTTATTTGTTTTTTGTGTACAAGTTGTCACATGATTGTTAAGTTAGATAAATATGCTTTCAAATAACGTAAGGAATGAATACTGTTGCCAGTGTGTGTATATGAAGTGCATTGCAGTATTATTATGGTCCACATTGAGTCGCCATTTTTACATGCATTTTCAACACAGGTACAATGCAGAAATGTGTAAATGAATGTGTGTTTATTACTCTGTCAAAATCACTATATAATCACAGTGGATTGAGCCTTGATCCTTTATCATTTGAAGTAATTTGGTTCAGTACGGCATTTGCTCAAAACATCGTGATCGGACATTTAAACAGCAGTAGAAGCAAGTCCTCTGTAACAGACATAAAGAAAGTCCTCTGTAACAGACATAAAGAAATTGTTACACAATTGAAAACTTGGACAATTTTGATGTAGTGGTTTGAAAAAGTGATTGATCTGGAGACAGTGATGTAAATTTGGTGTGAAAGGTGGGGGAATGACAAATGGAGATGATTCCCCCACCACCCCCAATTTTAAATGCATCAATAAGTGTACCTTGAGGGTCACGTGGATAATAATGAAGTATAAATGAACAGCATAGAGCAGTGGTTCTCAAATTGTTGAATGGTGCGGGTTCCCTCTAGTGGTACCTGAAAAAAATCCCAATTAAATATTCAAACTGCGTATTGTCACAGCGGTTTCAACTTTTCTTCAACACAGTTTAGTACTTCTGTTAAGCGCGCACACACACACACACACATTCTGTACAATTACAGGTATTATTTTCATGTCTATTTGGTCCAAATAAGATGCATGCAGTTAGGATGGTGCGGCTGCATGGGACACGGCCTGTGCCCATGCAAACTGTTTTTATTAAAGGTATGTACGGGTTTTCCCGCAACCGTACTCATTGTTCAGCTTCAAACATGCATTCTGAACTAATATGTATTTTTTTAACTATTCCAGGATGAAGTCAGTAAAATTCGCAATCTGGAGAGAAGCCGAGTAGTAGTCCATCTACAAATCGGCGCTTTTTGAGTTCACTCACCTGAGTGCCCGTTTGAATGCCTTTGGGATGACAATGAACAGCACCGAGCATACTGAAATAAATGTGAGTTCATAAATGACTACATTGGGGCCACTCAAAAGGCAGCGGCCTATTTCTGGTCCCCATCTGTGAAGGCCCCTTACATGATCAGCCGAGATCGGGTATTCTCTATGTAGTATGGCCGAAAAGTCGGGATGTCCTAGGGAAAACCACCTAATTTTAGCATTACCACAACCATATTATTGACACACATTTTAAACGATTGCATAAGTGTACTACCATGATATAAAAGTATCGTTTATGATTACGCACACTGTTTTACAATGTGTTTGCTCGCAAACAAACCAATTTACCTATTTAAAATTATAGTCCCAAACAGAGCATGGATAAATCATTACTCACCCAATTACTACACTTCATTTTAACAATAGTTTGTTTTCCTATACAATCCTCTTTAAAGGAGTCTGGGCTTTTAAACTTTTGCACATATCTTTACACGACAAACAGGGTTTGGAGGGTAACTGTTACTTTGAAGATAGATGGGCAGAGAGATGGATAGATTTGCTTGCTAATGAATAGATAAATAGACGGACGGACGCATAGTTAGCTAACCTTTGCATTATAACTGTTTGTTATAAAAAGTGAAATGAAAACGAGAGACAAATTAAGTAGAAAATCTTTGCAGTTCGGGTAAACAGAAACTTTAACTGCCCACATCAGCAAGTGCATGGATGATGTCACCACCACGAAGTCCATCACTGTCCGTGCTAATCAGAAGCCATGGCTGTTGGGGGAGGTCTACAGACTACTGAAGGTCCGCAACACGGCTTTTAGATCTGGGAATGAGGAGGGCCTGAGGACAGCCAGGGCCAATTTGTCCTCAGGCGGCCTCAAGGAGGCCAAACGGGAGTACTCCAGGAAGATCGCCCACCGCTTCAGTGACAGCAGTGACACCAGGAGTCTGTCGCGTGGTATTCAGACCATTACGGACTATAAACCCACACCACACCACCCTGCGACAGCTCTGCCAAATGAGCTAAATGACGTCTTCGACAGGATCAACACACGAAAAGCTTTGGGCCCAGATAACATACATGTTCGTGTTCTGAGGGACTGTGAAGCTGAACTCACAGATGTCTTCACAGACATTTTTAACACCTCCTTGAATCAGGCTGTTGTCCACACGTGCTTCAAAGCCACCACCATCATCCCAGTCCCGAAGAAGTCATCTCCCTCCTGCCTCAATGACTACCGTCCGGTGCCGCTCACTCCCGTCCTGATGAAGTGCTTCGAGCGGCTAATCATGCACCACATCTTTTTCTTCCCCCCCCCCCCCCCACTCCTTGGACCCGTTCCTCTCCACACAGCGGGGGATGCCACCCATTCATCACACAGCCTCTTCAATCTGGTGCCATCAGGCAAGAGACTGCGGAGTCTCCGGCCCAGGACTAGCCGACTTATTTATAAGGCCTCTCAGGAATCTGAACTCTCTGCCCGCTCTGCCTCTACCTCTTCTGTCCTTTGCCCACCTGAACTCTGACACCCCACAAACATACACATGCACAAACATTCACGCACCGATTACCTATCGCAGCCGATTTCCCAGATCGGGTCCCGACATATGTCGGGAACGACAACATTTCTTGTAGTGTGACATAAGCCACGGCAAACGATTTGAGATATATATATATATATACACACACACACACACACACACACACACACACACACACACACACACACACACACACACACACACACACACACACACACACACACACACACACACACACACACACACACACACACACACACACACACACACACACACACACACACACACACACATATGCGGCACGGTGGACGACTGGTTAGAGCGTCAGCCTCACAGTTCTGAGGACCCGGGTTCAATCCCCGGCCCCGACTGTGTGGAGTTTGCATGTTCTCCCCGTGCCTGCGTGGGTTTTCTCTAGGCATTCCGGTTTCCTCCCACATCCCAAAAACATGCAAGAATTGGAGACTCTAAATTGCCCGTAGGTGTGAATGTGAGCGCGAATAGTTGTTTGTTTGTATGTGCCCTGCGATTGGCTGGCAACCAGTTCAGGGTGTACCCCGCCTCCTGCCTGCAGATAGCTGGGATAGGCTCCAGCATGCCTGGTCGGAAAATGGATGGAAGGATGGATGGATTTCTGAACATTTGCATTCAAATTGTCAAAATGAAAGCAATTAAAATCATGTCAGGAGTGGGATTTGAACCCATGCCTCCATTCGGAGACCAGAAATCACATTTAGAAGGTGCTGAACCTTGAGTCTGGTGCCTGAGACCGCTCGGTCATCCTGACATGTTGAAAAACTGACATGTTTTGCAACATAATTATAAATATTTGCCAGCTTTTCAAATTTGTGGATGAAAGTTTAAAATCTTTATTGAAATATAAGAAATCCAGACTGCCAAACCATATGGGACATGTGTTGGTTTCTCTGCCACTTATTCGTTCCAAAATTCTGTGCTTTTTTTTTCTAAGCGCCATATGTTAGAAATTTTCTGCATGATCAAATCCCAAATGGTGGAACACAGGGAACATTCCCATTCCCGGAGTCAAACCCTGGCCTCCTGGGTGAAAACCAGGAATCCTGACTGCTTGCCCATATGGGAAACGCCTTTGATTTGTTTTTTCTTCCAAAATATTAAAATACAAAGAGCCAAATTGGTGGAATGCAGGGTAAAAAAAAAGAACTTTCATTCTAGGAGTCTGAACTGGTTCCCTGGGTGAAGATCCATCCCATAATATTGGAAGTCAGGTAATGTTACTTTGCCAGGTGACAAAGTCAAAAAAATAGAGTTCAAAAGAGATTCAAGGAACATTCCCATACTGGGCGTCAAACCCAGGAGACCTGGGTGAAAACCACAAATCCTGACCGCTTGCCCATATGGGCCACTCCTTTGTTTTTTTTCAAAAATATTGACCGTTTCCCCAAGCGCTTTTTTTTTTTTTTTTTTGCTGATGAATGTTGAAGCAAAATTTGTGGAATGCAGGGTAAAAAAATCACTCTCTTAATGGGAGTTACACCGGGATAAACATCCATGCCACACTACCAGAATCAAGTCAATGTTGCCATACCAAGTGTAAATCAAAGTCCCACACCGGGAGTTGAACCCAGGCCACCTGGGTGAAAACCAGGAATCTTGACCACTAGACCATATTGGACACAAGAGATGCTGGGTCTTCAAGTTATTTTTTTTAATTCTATACTTTCTTCCCAATTGATACGCTCAGGCCAAAACAAAAGAATTCACGTTACATTCCCATATCGGGAGTAGGAGACCAATGAAAACCAGAAATCCTGACCGCCAGACCATATGGGACACGTTGGTCTGCCAGTTTTTCGAAGCACAAAATATTTGAAATTTTCTGCATGATCAAAGCCCAAAGAGTGGAATATATTATTCCCAAACATTCCCAAACTCAGGCCTCCTGGGTGAGAACGAAGCAACCTGACGGCTTAACCATATGGGAAAATTCTTTGTTTTTTTGTTTTTTCCAAAATATTGAACATTTCCCCAAACTGGATTTGATCTGGGATTTTTTTAATTCTATACTTTCTTCCCAATTGATACGCTCAGGCCAAAACAAAAGAATTCACGTTACATTCCCATATCGGGAGTAGGAGACCAATGAAACCAGAAATCCTGACCGCCAGACCATATGGGACACGTTGGTCTGCCAGTTTTTCGAAGCACAAATATTTTGAAATTTTCTGCATGATCAAAGCCCAAAGAGTGGAATATATTATTCCCAAACATTCCCAAACTCAGGCCTCCTGGGTGAGAACGAAGCAACCTGACGGCTTAACCATATGGGAAAATCCTTTGTTTTTTTTCGTTTTTTTCCAAAATATTGAACCATTTCCCCAAACTGGAATTTTTCGGACATGATGTTAAAGCCCAAATGGTGGAATTCAGAGAACTTTCCCATACCCAGAGTAAAACCCAGCCCTCATGGGTGAAAACCAAGAATCCTGGCCGCTTGGCCATCTGGGAAACACCTTTGTTTGTGTTTTTCTTCCCCAAGCTCATATACCAAGTGTAAATCAAAGTCCAAATTGGAGAGTTCAGGAGAGGCTCAAGGAACATTCCCACACCGGGAGTTGAACCCGGGCCACCTGGGTGAAAACCAAGAATCTTGACCACTAGACCATATTGGACACAAGAGATGCTGGGTCTTCAAGTTATTTTTTTTAATTCTATACTTTCTTCCCAATTGATACGCTCAGGCCAAAACAAAAGAATTCACGTTACATTCCCATATCGGGAGTAGGAGACCAATGAAAACCAGAAATCCTGACCGCCAGACCATATGGGACACGTTGGTCTGCCAGTTTTTCGAAGCACAAAATATTTGAAATTTTCTGCATGATCAAAGCCCAAAGAGTGGAATATATTATTCCCAAACATTCCCAAACTCAGGCCTCCTGGGTGAGAACGAAGCAACCTGACGGCTTAACCATATGGGAAAATTCTTTGTTTTTTTTGTTTTTTTCCAAAATATTGAACATTTCACCAAACTGGAATTTTTCGACATGATGTTAAAGCCCAAATGGTGGAATTCAGAGAACTTTCCCATACCCAGAGTAAAACCCAGCCCTCATGGGTGAAAACCAAGAATCCTGGCCGCTTGGCCATCTGGGAAACACCTTTGTTGTGTTTTCTTCCCCAAGCTCAATCGGAAGTTTTCTGGATGAACAGCCAAATTGGTGGAATGCTGGGTAAAAAAATGCTCTCATACTGGGAGTTGGACATGGTTCCCTGGGTGAAGATCCATGCCATAATACTGGCACTGAGGTAATGTAACCATACAAGGTGACAAAGTCTAAATGGTAGAGTTCAGAAGCGATTCAAGGAACATTCCCAAAACGGAAGTCAAACCCGGGCCGCCGGGATGAAAACAAGGAATCCTGACCACTAGACCAGATAATGGTGTCACTTCCATCCATTTTCAACAACGCTTATCCTGGTTAGGGTCGCGGGACGCTGGAGCTTATTCCAGCTGACTTCACCATGAACTGGTCGCCAGTCAGTCGCAGGGCACATATAGACACGGACAACGATTCGCACTCACATTCACACCGTCACTGAGTGGGAACTGAACCCACGCTGCCTGCACCAAAGTCAGGCGAGTGTACCACTACAACATCAGTGGTGTCACTTCAACTTTCTTAAAAAATCTTCACTTACTTTCAAGCCTAATTTTTCAGAAAACGACCAGGCCAAAACAAAAGAATTCAGGTTACATTCCCATACCGGGAGTAGGAGACAAGTGAAAACCACTACTCTTGACTGCCAGATCATATGGGACACGTGTTGGTGTCTCTAACACTGATTCTTTCCAAAATTATGAATTAATCTTTTCACCAACTGCCCTCATGTCTTCCCTCACGACATCCATCAACCTTCTCTTTGGTCTTCCTCTAGCTCTCTTTCCTGGCAGCTCCATCCTCATCATCCTTCAACCAATATACTCACTATTTATCCTCTGGACATGTCCAAACCATCGAAGTCTGCTCTCTCTAACTTTGTCTCCAAAACATCGAACCTTGGCTGTCCCTCTGATGAGCTCATTTCTAATTTTATCCAACCTGGTCACTCCGAGAGCGAACCTCAACGTCTTCATTTCCGCCACCTCCAACTCTGCTTCCTGTTGTCTCTTCAGTGCCACTGTCTCTAATCCGTACATCATGGCTGGCCTCACCATTGTTTTATCAACTTTGCCCTTCATCCTAGCAGAGACTCTTCTGTCACATAACACACCTGACACCTTCCTCCACCCGTTCCAACCTGCTTGGACCCGTTTCTTCACTTCCTGACCACACTCACCATTGCTCTGGACGGGTGACCCCAAGTCTTTAAAGTCCTCCACCCTTGCTATCTCTTCTCCCTGTAGCCTCACTCTTCCCCCACCACCCCTCTCATTCATGCACATATATTCTGTTTTACTTTGGCTAATCTTCATTCCTCTGCTTTCCAGTGCATGCCTCCATTTCTAACTGTTCCTCCACCTGCTCCCTGATTTCACTGCAGATCACAATGTCATCTGCAAACCTCATGGTCCACGGGGATTCCAGTCTAACCTCATCTGTCAGCCTATCTATCACCACTGTACAAAGGAAGGGGCTCAGGGCTGATCCCTGATGCAGTCCCACCTCCACCTTAAATTCGTCTGTCACACCTACAGCACACCTTACTGCTGTTCTGCTGCCCTCGTACATGTCCTGTATTATTCTAACATACTTCTCTGCCACTGCAGACTTCCGCATGCAGTACCACAGTTCCTCTCTGGGTACTCTGTCATAGGCTTTCTCTAGATCTACAAAGACACAATGTAGTTCCTTTTGACCCTCTCTGTAGTTTTCCATCAACATCCGCAAAGGCAAATAATGCATCTGTGGTACTCTTTCTTGGCATGAAACCATACTGTTGCTCTCAAATACTCACTTCTGTTCTGAGTCTAGCCTCCACTACTCTTTCCCATAACTTCATTGTGTGGCTCTTCAACTTTATTCCTCTATAGTTCCCACAGCTCTGCACATCACCCTTGTTCTTAAAAATGGGCACCAGCACACTTTTCCTCCATTCCTCAGGCATCTTCTCACGCGCTAGAGTTGAACAAAACTCCATAACCAATTCTCCTAGATGCTTCCATACCTCCACAGGAATGTCATCAGGACCAACTGCCTTTCCATTTTTCATCCTCATTAATGCCTTTCTAACTTCCCCCTTACTAATCATTGCCACTTCCTGGTCCACCACACTTGCCTCTTCTACTCTCCCTTTGCTCTCATTTTCCTCATTCATCAACTCCTCGAAGTATTCTTTCCATAGAGCTAACACACTGCTGGCACCAGTCAACATATTTCCATCTTTGTCCTGAATCACCCGAACCTGCTGCACATCCTTCCCATCTCTATCCCACTGTCTGGCCAGCCTGTATTGATCCTTTTCTCCTTCTTTCGTGTCCAACCTACCATACTTGTCATTATATGCCTCTTGTTTGGCCTTTACCACCTCTACCATTGCCCTGTGTCGCATCTCAATATATTCCTTTCGCCTCTCCTCGGTCCTCTTCGTGTCCCACTTATTCTTAGCTAACCTTTTTCATGTCCAGTGAGGTTCCACCACCAAGTCTCCTTCTCTCCTTTCCTGCCAGAAGATACACCAAGTACTCTCCTGCCTGCCTCTCTGACCACCTTGGCTGGCTTGGCACATGCACACAACGAAGCTATGGTAACTTTTACTGCAGAACATCACCAGCACACCATGTACAACAGCTGCCTGACAAGCAAGAAAAGCTGTTTCCACCCGGTCTCGAACCAGGGACCTTTCGCGTGTTAGACAAACGTGATAACCACGACACTATGGAAACTGTGGTGGCTGTTGTGCCCAAAAGCGGACATGGATTTATTGACAGACCAGCCCACCAAGTAAACCAACTCACAAGCAGAATTGAATATTTACAAATGATAAGTCATAATGGAATTTATTTAAGCATTACTGAAGTCAGAATTCTTTTGAGAGGACCAAGTGTTTTGAGCAGTTATTGAGCCAACCATCTTTTCTTCTTATTTCGACATCAATATAATTCCAACAGCCATTTGTGATTTGAAGAAAGGAAACAAGGAAACAAAGTGAACATATGCAATGCAGCACTCTGAATTGGGTTTTACACCATATGCAAAGCTGTACACGAGTTAGCCAGGAATTGATCCTCTAATCTTCTGATCCATAGTCAGATGTGTTATCCATTCCGAAACTGAGCCCCAGAAAGGTTTGAGCCCTCTGCAAGTCCCTGTGGAGGATTTTCACTGTCCCAGCAGCACGGCGCAAAAAGCAACTGCAGGGGTTCGCTCTTGCCGTAACCCAGATTTGAACCGGGCTTGTTGCGGCCACAATGCAGAGTACTATCCACTATACAATCACGGCTTGGGTTGTTGGAACCTATCTCTCAAAGTATTTTCTGTCATTTTGATTAGTAATGGGGACCAATGCGCTAAAACCACATGTGAATAACCCAACACAGCTACAAATGGAAAATGTGCTCTAATGTGAGGATCATTTGAGTGTTTGCACCTCATTCAGCTGTTAAATGTGTAACTACAGTATTTGTGCAGACGACCTCAAGTTTCTTCCTCTCTCCTCCTTTGTTGGGGATGCCATGTGGGAGATAGAACAAGTGGTCAAAACGGCTCAGAGAACCCAACCGGATCCAAAGACTGGACTTCCAGACTGGCTTTTCGTCCCCAATTTCACACGCTCTGAAGTACTTCAATGGGCCCACAACTCCAACTACATTTGGAAGGACGTCAGGGCTTGGTCAGTCGAAAGAAACAAGTGGTTGGCGGATCTTCGTCGCTCCCCTACGCCTGTATACAAGGTGGGTCAGATGGTTTGGCTCTCCTCCCGTGACCTTTCTCTCAAGACCGAATCACGGAAGCTCAAGCCACGCTTCATTGATCCTTTTCCGATCACTAAAGTCTTAAATCCCACCTGTTCAGTTGAAGCTCCCTCATTCTCTCAAAATCCACCCGACATTTCATGTGTCTCTGCTCAAGCCTGTCACCACCAGCACCCTTAGCCCTCCGGCCTTACCCCCTCCACCCCACATAATCAACAAACATCCGGCTTTCACGGTGTCACACATCCCTTTCGGGGGGGGGGGGGGCTGTCATGATCTGTGCCCTGCAGTTCCTTTTTGGAACTTGGGTGGCACTTTGTGCCTCCCTTTTCCCTCTCTAACTCTCCAGCAAGCATCACCTCCTCGCCCACGCACCTGTTCTCAATCAGCACTAATCACTGCCTGCATATACAGTAAGCCTTCCAGATCCAGGAATCCAGCACCAGTAGTATCGTCCGAGGTACTCTTGTGATTCGTTCTCTTGTGTTCGATTGATTACTTGGCTACCCACATTTGTACTGACTCTCTCGTGTTCTCATCCACCTCCAGTCTTCCTTACACGTTTGGCAAACATAACAACCACTACACGACTGAAATTGTTGCTCTCGTGCTATCTGTCAGCAGGACCAGCAAACCGTCTCACTGGCATTGCCATGCATTCAGGTGCATACACTCAGTGAAAGAAGGTCAAAAGACTCCTCGTTAGTATAGTGCACAGTATATCCGTGGAAGACAGCGGTCCGATTCACTGACGGGGAGTTAACTTCAACTGGTCTTTAGCTTTTCGTGGGGCTCTTCTTTGTGGGAAAACAAAAAGCCCATCAGCCTCGTTTCCAAACAGGGACCTTACGCCTGTTTGGTGAACATAACAACCACTACATGACTGAAACTGTTGCTCTCGTGTTATCCGTTAGCAGGACCAGCAAACCGCCTCGCCAGCTGCCATTGCTGATGCGTTCAGGTGAATTGACGTGGTAGACACTAGGTGAATGCAGTACAACGAACTCCTCGTTAGTATCGAGGGTATGTCACATTCCCACTGGAACACGGCCCCTCATTGAGGTGCCACTCGGATTGAGTGGCAAAACATGCCTGCGTTCAACACATTCTTTAGGAGTTCCTGAGGAAATCTTCTAAATTTAAGTTTCAAAAGGTAATTAAATACCAAAAAACTATATAAGTTTGCATACTGTTCAATGATGCACCAGAGAGAAGAGAGTACTTCCCCCCCCCCCCCCCACCCTCCCATTATATTATTTCTGTCTCATTGCTGAAATGCAAAACAAACATTTCTGTCGAAAAGTAAATCTGACAATTATCAAAGTATGTTAGACTTAATGAAGAATCGCAGAGCTTTCTGTTGCTAATTAACCGATAAGGGATGACGGTGAATTCTGATCTTGACGCGCCTGTTATTCTTTTTTATATAAGCATCAGAATCATCCTGCACATCACCCTTGTTCTTAAAACTGGGCACCAGCACACTCTATCTCCATTCCTCAGGCATCTACTCACCCACTAGAATTCTATTGAACAAGCTGGTCAAAAACTCCACAGCCACCTCTCCGAGTTGCTTCCAGACCTCCACAGGAATGTCATCAGGACCAATTGCCTTTCCATTTTTCATCCTCTCGAATGCCTTTCTAACTTCCTCCTGACTAATCATTGCCACTTCATGGTCCACCACAGTTGCCTCCTCTCCTCTTCCTTCCCTCTCATTTTCCTCATTCATCAACTCCTCAAAGTATTCTTTCCATCTATCCAGCACACTGCTGGCACCAGTCAAGACAATTCCATCTCTATCCTTAATCACCCTAACCTGCTGCACATCCTTCCCATCTCTATCCCTCTGTCTGGCCAACCTGTAGAGATCATTTTCTCTTTCTTTTGTGTCCAACCTGGCATAAGTTATCATATGACTATTGTTTGGCCTTTGCAACCTCTACCTCCACCATTACATCTCAATGTATTCCTTTTGCCTCTCCTCTCCCACTTCTTCTCAGCTAATCTATTTCCTTGTATGATTTCCTGTACTGTGAGGTTCCACCACCAAGTCTCCTTCTCTTCTTTCCTGCCAGAAGATACACCAAGTACTCTCCTGTCTATCTTCCTGCCAGAAGATACACCAAGTACTCTCCTGTCTGCCTCTCTGATCACCTTGGCTGCAGTGGTCCAGTCTTCTGGAAGCTTCTCCCGTCACCTCTTCCCAAAAAGCTGCACAACACTCGTCCTGTCTCAGCTTCCACCACATGGTTCTCTGCTCTGCCTTTTTCTTCCTAATTTTCCTCCCCACCACCAGAGTCATCTTACACACCACCATCCTATGCTGTCAAGCCACACTCTCCCCTACCACTACTTTACAGTTGGTAAACTCCTTCAGATTACATCATCTGCACAAGATGCACGACAAAAATGCACGACTCCAATACAAATGGACAGTTTCAAAAATCAGAATCAGAATCAGAATCAGAATCATCTTTATTTGCCAAGTATGTCCAAAACGCACAAGGAATTTGTCTCCGGTAGTTGGAGCCGCTCTAGTACAACAAACAGTCAATTTACAGAACACTTTGGGGACATAAAGACATTGACAAAAAACAATTGTGCAAAAAGATGCAGAGTCCTCTAGCACTTAGAGCAGTTCGAACGACTAATATTGCAATAGTCCAGTGCAATGACCATTGTGCAAAGGGCGCTGAGACTTCAAGGAGTGTACGCGGTTTAAAGTGACGAGTAGTGCGATCATCTGGGACAATGTCGGTTGTGCAAATGTTACAGATACTCCTCAATCAGTGTGCAAATGGAGCAGATGCTACTCTGGCATGAGTGGCCAGTATATGCAAATAGTGCAGCATGGCGAGACAACTACAGTGAGTGCACAAGTAATACATAATTGGCCCCACAGAAATGTGACAACGAACTCAAGTCAAAAAATTGCCAGCTTGTTGTAATGGAATTATAGGTTAGGTGTTTAAGAAGTTGATCGCAAGAGGGAAGAAGCTGTTGGAATGTCTACTAGTTCTAGTTTGCCTTGATCGGTAGCGCCTACCTGAGGGAAGGAGCTGGAAGAGCTGGTGACCGGGGTGCAGACGGTCCGAGAGGATTTTGCACGCCCTTGTCTTAGTTATGGCAGCGTGCAAGTCCTCAATGGTGGGTAGGGGGCGTACCGACAATCCTTTCAGCAGTTTTGATTGTCCGTTGCAGTCGGAGTTTGTCCTTTTTTGTAGCAGCACCAAACCAGACTGTGATGGAAGAACACAGGACCGATTCGATGACCGCTGTGTAGAACTGTCTCAGCAGCTCCGGTGGCAGGCCGTGCTTTCTCAGAAGCCGCAGGAAGTACATCCTCTGCTGGGCCTTTTTGAGGACGGAGTTGATGTTGATCGCCCACTTCAGGTCCTGAGAGATTGTAATTCCCAGGAACTTGAAGGTCTCGACGGTTGACACAAGGCAGCTGGACAACGTGAGGGGCAGCTGTGGCGAAGGATGCCTCCTGAAGTCCACGATCATCTCTACCGTCTTGAGCGTGTTCAGCTCCAGGTTGTGTCGCCCGCACCACAGCTCCAGCCGCTCCGCTTCCTGTCGATATGCAGACTCGTCACCGTCCTTGATGAGGCCGATGACAGTGGTGTCATCTGCAAACTTCAGGAGCTTGACAGTCGGGTTCGCTGAGGTGCAGTCGTTCGTGTAGAGAGAGAAGAGCAGCGGAGAGAGGACACAACCTTGGGGCGCCCCAGTGCTGATGCTGCGTGTGGATGAGGTGGCCTCCCCCAGCCTGACCTGCTGTGTCCTGCCCGTCAGAAAGCTGTAAATCCACTGGCAGATGGCAGGTGAGACGCTGAGCTGGAGAAGCTTGGTTGAAAGGAGTTCAGGGATGATGGTGTTGAACGCTGAGCTGAAGTCCACGAACAGGATCCTCGCGTAGGTCCCTGCACTGTCGAGGTGTTCTAGGATGAAGTGCAGTCCCATGTTGACTGCATCATCCGCAGACCTGTTCGCTTGGTAGGCAAACTGCAGGGGGTCCAGCAGGGGACCTGTGACACTCTTGAGGTGGTCCAGCACGAGACGTTCAAAGGACTTCATGACCACAGATGTCAAAGCGACAGGCCTGTAGTCATTCAGACTAGAGATTGCAGGTTTCTTGGGGACTGGAATGATGGTGGAGCGTTTGAAGCAGGATGGAACTTCGCACATTTCCAAAGATCTGAGTGAAGACTGGAGCGAGCTGGTCCGCGCAGACTTTGAGGCAGGATGGGGACACATGGTCCGGTCCTGTTGCTTTGTTAATCTTCTGTTGTTTGAAGATGCGTCTCACATCCTGTTCATGGATGGTTAACGCAGAAGTCAGCGGTGTGGTTGTGGTTGCGGGTGCGGCCGGGTGGGTGTGTGGAGTGAAACTGTCCTTTTCAAATCTGCAATAGAAGGTATTCAAGTCGTTGGCTAGTGTGCTATTGTTCTCAGCTTGGGGGGATCGTCGCTTGTAATTAGTCAGCGATTGGAATGCACACCAGACTGATTTTGAGTCGTTCGCGCTAAACTGTTTTTCCAACTTTGCTGCATAGATCCTCTTTGCAATGTTAATTTCTTTAGTAAGCTGGTTTCTAGCTCGATTATACAGGGCCCTGTCCCCGCTCTGATATGCATCTTCCTTAGCTTGGCGAAGCTGCTTAAGTTTAGCAGTGAACCACGGCTTGTTGTTGTTGAATGTCCAAAATGATTTTGTTGGTACACAAACCTCTTCACAGAAACTGATATAGGATGTGACAGTGTCCGTATATTCATCCAGGCTGCCAGCTGAATTTTCAAAGACACTCCAGTCTGTGCAGTCTAAACAGCTTTGAAGTTCCATCTTTGCTTCATTGGTCCACTTTTTGACTGTTTTCACTGTAGGCTTCGCACATTTAAGTTCTTGCTTGTACGTCGGTATTAAGTGAATTAAGCAGTGATCAGACGAGCCCAGGGCTGCACGAGGTATAGCACGGTATGCGTTTTTTACCGTAGTGTAGCAGTGGTCTAAAGTATTATTTTCCCTGGTAGGACAGTCGATGTGCTGCTTGTATTTAGGGAGTTCGTGGTTGAGTTTAGCTTTGTTAAAGTCCCCGAGAATAATGAGGGGTGAGTCAGGGTGTTTTTTTTCAATTTCGTTGACTTGTTCGGCGAGCGTTAGCAATGCGGCGCTCGTGTTAGCTTGCGGTGTGATATAGACTCCAGCCAGTATAAACGATGCAAACTCACGTGGCGAGTAAAATGGTTTACAGTTCAGAAACAGCGACTCCAAATGCGGGCTGCAGTGTGTGCTGAGCACCGTGACGTCCGTACACCATTTTTCGTTTATATGGAGGCATATCCCGCCGCCCTTCGTTTTTCCCGATGATTCCATGTCGCGGTCCGCTCGATGAATGTTGAAGCCGGGAAGCGTGACGGCGCCATCGGGTACAGCGTCGCAAAGCCAGGTCTCTGTGAAGCACGTGGCCGCGGAACGTCCGAAGTCTTTACTGGTCTTTAACAGAAGATGAAGCTCGTCCATTTTGTTGGGTAGGGAGCGTACATTCGCGAGGTGGATCGACGGGAACGCCAATCTGTGTCCTCTCTTGCGGAGTTTCACCTGAATGCCGGCTCGTTTTCCTCTGTGGCGCCGCTTCCGCATCCATGCGCCGAAAACCGCGGACGCCGCTCCGGTGAGTAACTCGGGGAAAAAACTGAGCGGATTTTCGAAAGTTGGTGACAGAAAGTCCGGAGTAGCCTCCTTGATGGTTAGCAGGTCTCCCCTTGTGTAAGTGAGTCGTGTAAGGTCTCCAAAGACGGACGAAAAACACAAAAACAAAGACAATACTAGAGAGCGCGTTACCGAGGCGGCCTCTGCTGGACACGAGGCGGCCACACTGGTAGGCGCCATCTTGGAAATTCTTACACCGATTGCCTTTATGTATTAACAAAACTCTTGCTATGATTATTATTGTTTTATGATTAGCAGCATCAGGGGTTGAGGTCACTCGCAGAGGGGTTATTGAGGGACTGGGTGACCACATGGTGGCGCTGGTCTTGGAGAACAAGGAGGAGGAGGAAGATGTGGTGCTCTTATTGGGGGGGAAGGAAGAAAATGGAACAGGAAGCAGCAATAACCCGACCGGAAGAGATGCCGTGTGTCAGGCTGCTGTACTGGCTAGGCAATTGTATTACGCAGTGCATACAGCAAAAATGATGAAACCACGGTCACTGCTCATTGGTTCGTATTCGGGACTTCGTTGCAAGGCAGGAGGGACAAAAAACATTTGCTCTTCGGTTGTGTTCACCGGGGGCCTCTCCATCTAAATTCGTAGTCCTTAGATGGATCGCATACAAGCCGATCAGGTGTCGGAAAGTGCCAGCTTATAAAACAATCACTTCCAGAACATACATCCATTTTCTTCACCGCTTATCCTCACTAGACTCGCGGGCTGCTGGAGCCTATCCAAGCTATCTTTGGGCAGGAGGCGCGGGGTCCACCCTGAATTAGTCCCCAGCCAATCGCAGTACACATAGAAAAACAATCATTGGCACCTACGGGCAATTTAGAGTCTTCGGTGAACCTAGCATGCATGTTTTTGGAATGTGGGAGGAAACCGGAGTGCCCGGAGAAAACCCACGCAGGCACGGGCAGAACATGTAAACTCCACACAGGCGGGTTTAAACCCCCCAGTTCTGGGGACCGGGGTTTAAACCCCGGTCCCCAGAACTGTGAGGCAGATGTGCTAACCAGTCGCCCACCGTGCACTTCCAGAACAGTTTGTCCAAATTTGTCTAAATTTCTATATATTTTTTTATTTTGTCAAGAACATTACGCAGGAAAGTTATTACAGTCTCTTATGTAATAGGATGAAAATGATTCTGCATAATGTTAAATTGCAGAACATGATCATGAGTCTATTCTGTCTAATTGTTAAAACTATGGCTTCAAAATTTATTTCATGAAATCTAAAAATATGACAAAGTGGAGAGTGACATTCGTGTCACATTTCATCACCAGACATGATGTGAGCATAAAAACCCTTGAAATGGTAATCTGTATTTAATGTTGATAAATATTCTTATCAATACAGTAAAATGTTGAGATGATTCACTTGATTGACAGTTTAATGCCTATCATGCACTTCACATTAATTCACTGTCGTCCTGGCTCAGCATCCTGCAGGTTTTCCTCAGCCTTGCTGCAGCCAACAGTTTTAGACAGACAACTTACGTGCCAGGTTCCACCAACCCAAGCCATGATTGGAATGTGGGGAGTACTCTGCATTGTGGCGACAACAACCCTGGTTCGAATCTGGGTCATGGCAGCAATGAAGCCCTGCAATTCCTTTGTTTAGTGCTGCTGTTTGAAATGTGGGACAGTGAAAATAATCCACAGGGGCTTAAAGAGGGCCCCACGGCATCGTGGGCTCGTGGCGCAATGGATAACGTGACTGACTACTGTTAGATATATTTTAGAAGTTATCATTTATTTGCTTAGCTTGCATTAGTATTTTGCATTAGTAGCTTGCATTAGTATTATGGACAATATTTAGATAGAAAGATGTCTCGCCTTCAAGAAGATGACTCAGCAACATCCGATGGAAGGGCGCCTTGACCAAGGACGTGATCGGATGTGGTCGGGGACGGGACAGGTGTCGTCTGGTCCTATGTTTTGTGTTGTGTCTTAATGCTTAGAACATTATGTCTTGTAAAACCCTCCTATTTTCAAATAAATGTAGGAGCGACGGGGGAGATTGTTTAGGGCGTGTTGAGAGGCTGTAACCTGAACAATCTCCCATGCGCCCTCCTCATGAGTAAAATGACCAACGCTGCTGTAAACCTTTTTTATTTTCACCAATAACTTCACAAAGGATGCTGTCCCAGGAAATTCTCTTGCTTTTTAGAGTAAAACTCTCCCCTTCTTACTAGTTACAGGCAGTGGTTTGAATCCCAAAGCTTTGGTTGGAGTTTTATACACATTTGCAGTTTTTATCGCTTAAAAATGCTTCCCAGCTTCCTCTGCTGTAAACCTTTTTTATTTTCACCCATAACTTCACAAATAATGCTTTCCCAGTAAAGTCTCTTGCTTTTTAGAGTAGAACTCTCCCCTTTATACAAGTTACAGGCAGTGGTTTGAATCCCAAAGCTTTGGTTGGAGTTTTACACACATTTGCTGTTTTTATTGCTTAAAAATGCTTCCCAGCTTCCTCTGCTGTACACTTTTTTTATTGTAACTCATAACTTCACAAAGGATGCTGTCCCAGGAAATTCTCTGGCTTTTTAGAGTAAAACTCTCCCCTTCTTACTAGTTACAGGCAGTGGTTTGAATACCAAAGCTTTGGTTGGACTTTTACACACATTTGCAGTTTTTATCGCTAAAAAATGCTTCCCTGCGCATGCTGCACACTTTTTTTATTGTAACTCATAACTTCACAAAGGATGCTGTCCCAGTAAATTCTCTTGCTTTTTAGTGTAAAACTCCGCTTTATACTAGTTACAGGCCGTGGTTTGAGTCCCAAAGCTTTGGTTGGGGTTTTACACACATTTGCAGTTTTTGTTGCTTAAAAATAATTCCCAGTGCCTGCTGTACACATTTTTTATTTTGACTCATAACTTCACAAAGGATGCTTTCCAAGTAGATTCTCTTGCTTTTTCGAGTAAAACTCTCCCCTTTATATTAATTAAGGCAGTGGTTTGAATCCCAAAAATTTGGTTGGAGTTTTACACACATTTGCAGTTTTTATTGCTTAAAAATGCTTCCCAGCACCTGCTGTACACATTTTTTTATTTTCACTCATAACTTCACAAAGGATGCTTTCCAAGTAAATTCTCTTGCATTTTAGAGTAAAACTCTGCCCTTTGTACTAGTTAGAGGCAGTGGTTTGAATCCCAAAGCTTTGTTTGGAGTTTTATATACATTTGCAGTTTTTATTGCTTAAAAATGCTTCCCAGCTCCCTCTGCTGTACACTTTTTTTATTTTGACTCATAACTTCACAAAGGATGCTTTCCCAGTAAATTCTCTTGCTTTTGAGAGTAAAACTCCCCCCTTTATACGAGTTACAGGCAGTGGTTTGAATCCCAAAGCTTTGGTTTGAGCTTTACACACATTTGCTGTTTTTATTGCTGAAAAATGCTTCCCAGCGCCTGCTGTACACTTTTTTTTATTTTGACTCATAACTTCACAAAGGATGCTTTCCAAGCAAATTCTCTTGCATTTTAGAGTAAAACTCTGCCCTTTGTACTAGTTACAGGCAGTGGTTTGAATCCCAAAGCTTTGTTTGCATTTTTACATACATTTGCAGTTTTTATTGCTAAAAATGCTTCCCAGCCACCTCTGCTGTACACTTATTTTATTGTAACTCATAATTTCACAAAGGATGCTGTCCCAGTAAATTCTCTTGCTTTTTAGTGTAAAACTCCGCTTTATACTAGTTACAGGCCGTGGTTTGAGTCCCAAAGCTTTGGTTGGGGTTTTACACACATTTGCAGTTTTTGTTGCTTAAAAATGCTTCCCAGTGCCTGCTGTACACATTTTTTATTTTGACTCATAACTTCACAAAGGATGCTTTCCAAGTAGATTCTCTTGCTTTTTCGAGTAAAACTCTCCCCTTTATATTAATTACAGGCAGTGGTTTGAATCCCAAAGCTTTGGTTTGAGCTTTACACACATTTGCAGTTTTTATTGCTAAAAATGCTTCCCAGCTTCTCTGCTGTACACTTATTTTATTGTAACTCATAACTTCACAAAGGATTCTTTCCCAGTAAAGTCTCTTGCTTTTGAGAGTAGAACTCTCCCCTTTATACTAGTTACAGGCAGTGGTTTGAATCCCAAAGCTTTGGTTGGAGTTTTACACACATTTGCTGTTTTTATTGATTAAAAATGCTTCCCAGCGACTGCTGTACACATTTTTTATTTTCACACATGACTTCACAAAGGATGCTTTCCCAGTAAAGTCTCTTGCTTTTTAGAGTAGAACTCTCCCCTTAAAACTAGTTACAGGCAGTGGTTTGAATCCCAAAGCTTTGGTTGGAGTTTTACACACATTTGCTGTTTTTATTGCTTATAAATGCTCCCCAGCTCCCTCTGCTGTACACTTTTTTTATTGTAACTCATAACTTCACAAAGGATTATTTCCAAGTAAATTCTCTTGCATTTAAGAGTAAATCTCTCCCCTTTATGAAAGTGACAGGTAGTGGTTTGAATCCCAAAGCTTTGGTTGGAGTTTTACACACATTTGCTGTTTTTATTGCTTAAAAATGCTCCCCAGTTCCCTCTGCTGTACACTTTTTTTATTTTCACTCATAACTTCACAAAGGATGCTGTCCCAGGAAATTCTCTTGCTTTTTAGAGTAAAACTCTCCCCTTCTTACGAGTTACAGGCAGTGGTTTGAATCCCAAAGCTTTAGTTGGAGTTTTATACACATTTGCAGTTTTTATCGCTTAAAAATGCTTCCCAGCTTCCTCTGCTGTAAACCTTTTTTATTTTCACCCATAACTTCACAAAGGATGCTTTCCCAGTTAATTCTCTTGGTTTTTAGAGTAAAATTCTCCCCTTTATACTAGTTACAGGCAGTGCAGTGGTTTGAATCCCAAAGTTTTGGTTGGAGTTTTACAAACATTTGCAGTTTTTATTGCTTAAAAATGCTTCCCAGCTCCCTCTGCTGTACACTTATTTTATTTTCACTCATAACTTCACAAATAATGCTTTCCCAGTAAAGTCTCTTGCTTTTTAGAGTAGAACTCTCCCCTTTATACAAGTTACAGGCAGTGGTTTGAATCCCAAAGCTTTGGTTGGAGTTTTACATACATTTGCTGTTTTTATTGCTTAAAAATGCTTCCCAGCTCCCTCTGCTGTACACTTATTTTATTTTCACTCATAACTTCACAAAGGATGCTGTCCCAGGAAATTCTCTTGCTTTTTAGAGTAAAACTCTCCCCTTCTTAATAGTTACAGGCAGTGGTTTGAATCCCAAAGCTTTGTTTGGAGTTTTACACACATTTGCAGTTTTTATCGCTTAAAAATGCTTCCCAGCTTCCTCTGCTGTACACTTTTTTTAATGTAACTCATAACTTCACAAAGGATGCTTTCCCAGAGAATTCTCTTGCTTTTTCGAGTAAAACTATCCCCTTTATACGTGTTACAGGCAATTGTTTGAATACCAAAGCTTTGGTTGGAGTTTTACACACATTTGCTGTTTTTATTGCTTAAAAATGCTTCCCAGCGCCTGCTGTACACTTTTTTTATTTTCATTTATAAATTCACAAAGGATGCTTTCCCAGTAAAGTCTCTTGCTTTTTAGAGTAGAACTCTACCCTTGATACTCGTTACAGGCAGTGGTTTGAATCTCAAAGCTTTGGTTGGAGTTTTACACACATTTGCAGTTTTTATTGCTAAAAAATGCTTCCCATCGCCTGCTGTACACTTTTTATATTTTGACTCAGAACTTCACAAAGGATGCTTTCCCAATTAATTCTCTTGCTTTTTAGAGAAAAACTCTCCCCTTCATACTAGTTACAGGCAGTGGTTTGAATACCAAAGCTTTGGTTTGAGTTTTACACACATTTGCAGTTTTTATCGCTTAAAAATGCTTCCCAGCGCCTGCTGTACACTTTTTTTTATTGTGACTCATAACTTCACAAAGGATGCTTTCCCAGTAAATTCTCTTGCTTTTTATAGTAAAACTATCCCCTTTATACTAGTTACAGGTTGTGGTTTGTGAGATTTACACACATTTGCAGTTTTTATCTCTTAAAAATGCTCCCCAGCGGCTGCTGTACACTTTTTTTATTTTGACTCATAACTTCACAAAGGATGCTTTCCCAGTAAATTCTCTTGTTTTTATCATATAAAACTCCGCTTTATACTAGTTGCAGGTTGTGGTTTGAATCCCAAAGCTTTGGTTGGAGTTTTACACACATTTGCAGTTTTTATTGCTGAAAAATGCTTCCCAGCGCCTTTGTAAACTTTTTTTATTTTGACTCAGAACTTCACAAAGGATGCTTTCCCAGTAAATTCTCTTGCTTTTTAGAGTAAAACTCTCCCCTTTATACAAGTTCCAGGTTGTGGTTTGTGAGTTTTACACACATTTGCAGTTTTTTTTGCTTAAAAATGCTTCCCAGCGCCTGCTGTACACTTTTTTTTATTTTGACTCATAACTTCACAAAGGATGCTTTCCCAGTAAATTCTCTTGCTTTTTCAAGGAGAACTGTCCCCTTTATACTATTTACAGGCAGTGGTTTGAATCCCAAAGCTTTGGTTGGAGTTTTACACACATTTGCTGTTTTTATGACTTACAAATGCTCCCCAGCTCCCTCTGCTGTACACTTTTTTTATTTTCACTCATAACTTCACAAATGATGCTTTCCAAGTAAAGTCTCTTGCTTTTTCGAGTAGAACTCTCCCCTTTCTGCTAGTTACAGGTAGTGGTTTGAATCCCAAAGCTTTGGTTGGAGTTTTACACACATTTGTAGTTTTTATTGCTTAAAAATGCTTCCGAGCGCCTGCTGTACACTTTTTTTATTTTGACTCATAACTTCACAAAGGATGCTTTCCCAGTAAATTATCTTGCTTTTTAGAGTAAAACTGTCCCCTTTATACTAGTTACAGGCAGTGGTTTGAATCTCAAAGCTTTGGTTGGAGTTTTAGACACATTTGCAGTTTTTATCGCTTAAAAATGCTTCCCAGCGCCTGCTGTACACTTTTTTTTATTGTGACTCATAACTTCACAAAGGATGCTTTCCCAGTAAATTATCTTGCTTTTTAGAGTAAAACTATCCCCTTTATACTAGTTACAGGTTGTGGTTTGTGAGATTTACACACATTTGCAGTTTATATTGCTTAAAAATGCTTCCCAGCGGCTGCTGTACACTTTTTTTATTTTGACTCATAACTTCACAAATAATGCTTTCCCAGTAAAGTCTCTTTCTTTTCAGAGTAGAACTCTCCCCTTTAGACCAGTTACAGGCAGTGGTTTGAATCCCAAAGCTTTGGTTGGAGTTTTACACACATTTGCAGTTTTTATTGCTTAAAAATGTTTTCCAGCGCCTTCTTTACACTTTTTTTATTTTCACTCATAACTTCACAAAGGATGCTTTCTCAGTAAATTCTCTTGATTTTTAGAGTAGAACTCTCCCCTTTACACGAGTTACAGGTTTTGGTTTGTGTGTTTTACACACATTTGCAGTTTTTATCGCTTAAAAATGCTTCCCAGCGCCTGCTGTACACTTTTTTTGTTTTGACTCATAACTTCACAAAGGATGCTTTCCCAGTACATTCTCTTGATTTTTAGAGTAGAACTCTCCCCTTTATACTAGTTCCAGGCAGTGGTTTGAATCCCAAAGCTTTGGTTTGAGTTTTACACACATTTGCAGTTTTTATTGCTTAAAAATGCTTCCCAGCGCCTGCTGTACACTTTTTATATTTTGACTCAGAACTTCACAAAGGATGCTTTCCCATTAAAGTCTCTTGCTTTTTAAATTAGAACTCTCCCCTGCATACTATTGACAGGCAGTGGTTTGAATCCCAAAGCTTTGGTTGGAGTTTTACACACATTTGCAGTTTTTATTGCTAAAAAATGCTTCCCAGCGTCTGCTGTACACTTTTTATATTTTGACTCAGAACTTCACAAAGGATGCTTTCCCAGTAAAGTATCTTGCTTTTTAGAGTAAAACTCTCCCCTTTATACTAGTTACAGGCAGTGGTTTGAATCCCAAAGCTTTGGTTGGAGTTTTACACACATTTGCTGTTTTTATGACTTAAAAATGCTCCCCAGCTCCCTCTGCTGTACACTTTTTTTATTTTCACTCATAACTTCACAAATGATGCTTTCCAAGTAAAGTCTCTTGCTTTTTCGAGTAGAACTCTCCCCTTTCTGCTAGTTACAGGTAGTGGTTTGAATCCCAAAGCTTTGGTTGGAGTTTTACACACATTTGTAGTTTTTATTGCTTAAAAATGCTTCCGAGCGCCTGCTGTACACTTTTTTTATTTTGACTCATAACTTCACAAAGGATGCTTTCCCAGTAAATTATCTTGCTTTTTAGAGTAAAACTGTCCCCTTTATACTAGTTACAGGCAGTGGTTTGAATCTCAAAGCTTTGGTTGGAGTTTTAGACACATTTGCAGTTTTTATCGCTTAAAAATGCTTCCCAGCGCCTGCTGTACACTTTTTTTTATTGTGACTCATAACTTCACAAAGGATGCTTTCCCATTAAAGTCTCTTGCTTTTTAAATTAGAACTCTCCCCTGCATACTATTGACAGGCAGTGGTTTGAATCCCAAAGCTTTGGTTAGAGTTTTACACACATTTGCAGTTTTTATTGCTAAAAAATGCTTCCCAGCGTCTGCTGTACACTTTTTATATTTTGACTCAGAACTTCACAAAGGATGCTTTCTCTGGAAATTATCTTGCTTTTTAGAGGAAAACTCTCCCCTTTATACTAGTTACAGGCAGTGGTTTGAATCTCAAAGCTTTGGTTGGAGTTTTAGACACATTTGCAGTTTTTATTGCTTAAAATTGCTTCCCAGCGCCTGCTGTACACTTTTTTTATTTTGACTCATAACTTCACAAAGGATGCTTTCCCAATTAATTCTCTTGCTTTTTAGAGAAAAACTCTCCCCTTCATACTAGTTACAGGCAGTGGTTTGAATACCAAAGCTTTGGTTTGAGTTTTACACACATTTGCAGTTTTTATCGCTTAAAAATGCTTCCCAGCGCCTGCTGTACACTTTTTTTTGTTGTGACTCATAACTTCACAAAGGATGCTTTCCCAGTAAATTATCTTGCTTTTTATAGTAAAACTATCCCCTTTATACTAGTTACAGGTTGTGGTTTGTGAGATTTACACACATTTGCAGTTTTTATCTCTTAAAAATGCTCCCCAGCGGCTGCTGTACACTTTTTTTATTTTGACTCATAACTTCACAAAGGATGCTTTCCCAGTAAATTCTCTTGTTTTTATCGTATAAAACTCCGCTTTATACTAGTTGCAGGTTGTGGTTTGAATCCCAAAGCTTTGGTTGGAGTTTTACACACATTTGCAGTTTTTATTGCTGAAAAATGCTTCCCAGCGCCTTTGTAAACTTTTTTTATTTGGACTCAGAACTTCACAAAGGATGCTTTCCCAGTAAATTCTCTTGCTTTTTAGAGTAAAACTCTCCCCTTTATACAAGTTCCAGGTTGTGGTTTGTGAGTTTTACACACATTTGCAGTTTTTATTGCTTAAAAATGCTTCCCAGCGCCTGCTGTACACTTTTTTTTATTTTGACTCATAACTTCACAAAGGATGCTTTCCCAGTAAATTCTCTTGCTTTTTCGAGGAGAACTGTCCCCTTTATACTATTTACAGGCAGTGGTTTGAATCCCAAAGCTTTGGTTGGAGTTTTACACACATTTGCTGTTTTTATGAGTTAAAAATGCTCCCCAGCTCCCTCTGCTGTACACTCTTTTTATTTTCACTCATAACTTCACAAATGATGCTTTCCAAGTAAAGTCTCTTGCTTTTTCGAGTAGAACTCTCCCCTTTATGCTAGTTACAGGTAGTGGTTTGAATCCCAAAGCTTTGGTTGGAGTTTTACACACATTTGTAGTTTTTATTGCTTAAAAATGCTTCCGAGCGACTGCTGTACACTTTTTTTATTTTGACTCATAACTTCACAAAGGATGCTTTCCCAGTAAATTATCTTGCTTTTTAGAGTAAAACTCTCCCCTTTATACTAGTTACAGGCAGTGGTTTGAATCTCAAACCTTTGGTTGGAGTTTTAGACACATTTGCAGTTTTTATCGCTTAAAAATGCTTCCCAGCGCCTGCTGTACACTTATTTTTATTATAACTCATAACTTCACTAAAGATGCTTTCCCGGTAAATTCTCTTGCTTTTTAGAGTAAAACTATCCCCTTTATACTAGTTACAGGCAGTGGTTTGAATCCCAAAGCTTTGGTTGGAGTTTTACACACATTTGCAGTTTTTATTGCTTAAAAATGCTTCCCAGCGCCTGCTGTACACTTTTTATATTTTGACTCAGAACTTCACAAAGGATGCTTTCCCATTAAAGTCTCTTGCTTTTTAAATTAGAACTCTCCCCTGCATACTATTGACAGGCAGTGGTTTGAATCCCAAAGCTTTGGTTGGAGTTTTACACACATTTGCAGTTTTTATTGCTAAAAAATGCTTCCCAGCGCCTGCTGTACACTTTTTATATTTTGACTCAGAACTTCACAAATGATGCTTTCCCAGTAAAGTATCTTGCTTTTTAGAGAAAAACTCTCCCCTTCATACTAGTTACAGGCAGTGGTTTGAATACCAAAGCTTTGGTTTGAGTTTTACACATATTTGCAGTTTTTATCGCTTAAAAATGCTTCCCAGCGCCTGCTGTACACTTTTTTTTATTGTGACTCATAACTTCACAAAGGATGCTTTCCCATTAAAGTCTCTTGCTTTTTAAATTAGAACTCTCCCCTGCATACTATTGACAGGCAGTGGTTTGAATCCCAAAGCTTTGGTTGGAGTTTTACACACATTTGCAGTTTTTATTGCTAAAAAATGCTTCCCAGCGCCTGCTGTACACTTTTTATATTTTGACTCAGAACTTCACAAAGGATGCTTTCCCAGTAAAGTATCTTGCTTTTTAGAGTAAAACTCTCCCCTTTATACTAGTTACAGGCAGTGGTTTGAATCCCAAAGCTTTGGTTGGGGTTTTACACACATTTGCAGTTTTTATTGCTTAAAAATGCTTCCCAGCGTCTGCTGTACACTTTTTTTTTTTACTCATAACTTCACAAAGGATGCTTTCTCTGGAAATTATCTTGCTTTTTAGAGTAAAACTCTCCCCTTTATACTAGTTACAGGCAGTGGTTTGAATCTCAAAGCTTTGGTTGGAGTTTTAGACACATTTGCAGTTTTTATCGCTTAAAAATGCTTCCCAGCGCCTGCTGTACACTTATTTTTATTATAACTCATAACTTCACTAAAGATGCTGTCCCGGTAAATTCTCTTGCTTTTTAGAGTAAAACTCTCCCCTTTATACTAGTTACAGGCAGTGGTTTGAATCCCAAAGCTTTGGTTGGAGTTTTACACACATTTGCAGTTTTTATTGCTTAAAATTTCTTCCCAGCGCCTGCTGTACACTTTTTTTATTTTGACTCATAACTTCACAAAGGATGCTTTCCCAATTAATTCTCTTGCTTTTTAGAGAAAAACTCTCCCCTTCATACTAGTTACAGGCAGTGTTTTGAATACCAAAGCTTTGGTTTGAGTTTTACACACATTTGCAGTTTTTATCGCTTAAAAATGCTTCCCAGCGCCTGCTGTACACTTTTTTTTATTGTGACTCATAACTTCACAAAGGATGCTTTCCCAGTAAATTCTCTTGCTTTTTATAGTAAAACTATCGCCTTTATACTAGTTACAGGTTGTGGTTTGTGAGATTTACACACATTTGCAGTTTTTATCTCTTAAAAATGCTCCCCAGCGGCTGCTGTACACTTTTTTTATTTTGACTCATAACTTCACAAAGGATGCTTTCCCAGTAAATTCTCTGTTTTTATCGTATAAAACTCCGCTTTATACTAGTTGCAGGTTGTGGTTTGAATCCCAAAGCTTTGGTTGGAGTTTTACACACATTTGCAGTTTTTATTGCTGAAAAATGCTTCCCACCGCCTTTGTAAACTTTTTTTATTTTGACTCAGAACTTCACAAAGGATGCTTTCCCAGTAAATTCTCTTGCTTTTTAGAGTAAAACTCTCCCCTTTATACAAGTTCCAGGTTGTGGTTTGTGAGTTTTACACACATTTGCAGTTTTTATTGCTTAAAAATGCTTCCCAGCGCCTGCTGTACACTTTTTTTTATTTTGACTCATAACTTCACAAAGGATGCTTTCCCAGTAAATTCTCTTGCTTTTTCGAGGAGAACTGTCCCCTTTATACTATTTACAGGCAGTGGTTTGAATCCCAAAGCTTTGGTTGGAGTTTTACACACATTTGCAGTTTTTATCGCTTAAAAATGCTTCCCTGCGCATGCTGCACACTTTTTTTTATTGTAACTCATAACTTCACAAAGGATGCTGTCCCAGTAAATTATCTTGCTTTTTAGTGTAAAACTCCGCTTTATACTAGTTACAGGCCGTGGTTTGAGTCCCAAAGCTTTGGTTGGGGTTTTACACACATTTGCAGTTTTTGTTGCTTAAAAATGCTTCCCAGTGCCTGCTGTACACATTTTTTATTTTGACTCATAACTTCACAAAGGATGCTTTCCAAGTAGATTCTCTTGCTTTTTCGAGTAAAACTCTCCCCTTTATATTAATTACAGGCAGTGGTTTGAATCCCAAAAATTTGGTTGGAGTTTTACACACATTTGCAGTTTTTATTGCTTAAAAATGCTTCCCAGCGCCTGCTGTACACATTTTTTTATTTTCACTCATAACTTCACAAAGGATGCTTTCCCAGTAAATTCTCTTGCTTTTGAGAGTAAAACTCTCCCCTTTATACTAGTTACAGGTTGTGGTTTGTGAGTTTTACACACATTTGCAGTTTTTATTGCTTAAAAATGCTTCCCAGCGCCTGCTGTACACTTTTTTTTAATTTGACTCATAAATTCACAAAGGATGCTTTCCCATCAAATTCTCTTGCTTTTTTGAGTTGAACTCTCCCCTTTATACTAGTTACAGGCAGTGGTTTTAATCCCAAAGCTTTGGCTGGAGTTTTATACACATTTGCAGTTTTTATCGCTTAAAAATGCTTCCCAGCTTCCTCTGCTGTACACTTTTTTTATTTTGACTCATAACTTCACAAAGGATGCTTTCCCATTAAATTCTCTTGCTTTTTCGAGTAGAACTCTCCCCTTTATACTAGTTACAGGCAGTGGTTTGAATCCCAAAGCTTTGGTTGGAGTTTTACACACATTCGCTGTTTTTATTGCTGAAAAATGCTTCCCAGCGCATGCTGTACACATTTTTTTTATTTTGACTCATAACTTCACAAAGGATGCATTCCAAGTAAATTATCTTGCATTTAAAGTAAAAATCTGCCCTTTGTACTAGTTACAGGCAGTGGTTTGAATCTCAAAGCTTTGTTTGGAGTTTTACATACATTTGCTGTTTTTATTGCTTAATAATGCTTCCCAGCTTCCTCTGCTGTACACTTTTTTTATTTTCACTCATAACTTCACAAATGATGCTTTCAAATAAATTCTATTGCATTTTAGAGGAAAACTCTCCCCTTTATACTAGTTACAGGCAGTGGTTTGAATCTCAAAGCTTTGGTTGGAGTTTTACACACATTTGCTGTTTTTATCGCTTAAAAATGCTTCCCAGCGCCTGCTGTACACTTTTTTTTTTGTAACTCATAACTTCACAAAGGATGCTGTCCCAGGAAATTCTCTTGGTTTTTCGAGTAAAACTATCCCCTTCTTACTCGTTACAGGCAGTGGTTTGAATCCCAAAGCTTTGGTTGGAGTTTTACACACATTTGCAGTTTTTATCGCTTAAAAATGCTTCCCAGCTTCCTCTGCTGTAAACTTTTTTTATTTTCACCCATAACTTCACAAAGGATGCTTTCCCAGTTAATTCTCTTGGTTTTTTAGAGTAAAACTCTCCCCTTTATACTAGTTACAGGCAGTGGTTTGAATCCCAAAGCTTTGGTTGGAGTTTTACAAACATTTGCTGTTTTTATTGCTTAAAAATGCTTCCCAGCTCCCTCTGCTGTACACTTATTTTATTTTCACTCATAACTTCACAAATAATGCTTTCCCAGTAAAGTCTCTTGCTTTTTAGAGTAGAACTCTCCCCTTTATACATGTTGCAGGCAGTGGTTTGAATCCCAAAGCTTTGGTTGGAGTTTTAGATACATTTGCAGTTTTTATCGCTTAAAAATGCTTCCCTGCGCATGTTGCACACTTTTTTTATTGTAACTCAAAACTTCACAAAGGATGCTGTCCCAGTAAATTCTCTTGCTTTTTAGTGTAAAACTCCGCTTTATCCCAGTTACAGGCCGTGGTTTGAGTCCCAAAGCTTTGGTTGGGGTTTTTTTACACACATTTGCAGTTTTTTTTGCTTAAAATGCTTCCCAGTGCCTGCTGTACACATTTTTTATTTTGACTCATAACTTCACAAAGGATGCTTTCCAAGTAGATTCTCTTGCTGTTTCGAGTAAA
>NW_026904316.1:0-41522 GCF_024500275.1 Phycodurus eques | reverse complement strand
GTCTGATAACAGAGCGGGAGCAGATGTGTAGATTCTGAAAACGCTTTCTGGTCAGTGAAGAATAAAGACACCAACCCGTTTAGTGAGAACTCAGCAGAAAGGTACACCCGCGTTGGTTACGAGATTCGATAGGTTGTTACGTCGCAACTTTGGTTACTATGGTGTTGTTTTTGTTTATGTGGTATATGGGACGTCCCACCCTGAATGATCCCAACTGAGAGGTGTAAATCACGTGATCCGATATATCCCGTAACAAAAGCAGAAAAACACAAACCAATGTTTTCTACTTTAGTAGCACCGAGTAATTTTACTTGTATAAACATGATGAGGTGTTTGCGGTATGTTTGGAGATCAATGTACATACATTCCAAACAATACTGCTGCAGATGGCAGCTTGACCAGAGCCATCAATGGTCTACGGACCCTCAGTCAACACTCTGGTGTGGACAGCTCCTTGTGGGACAGCTGGATGGACGTTTTTGGTAAATACAAAACCCTAATTTCACCAATATTGATATCAATTGCTGTTTTTGCAGCCATTCTGACATTATGTGGTTGTTGTTGTATCCCATGCATTCGGGCTTTAATCAGTAGATTAATTACCACAGAAATTACCCCCATGGATAAGCGTATGGAACAGATGTATCCTTTACTGGATGTTGCTAATGATGACGATGATGATGATGATGTTGTTTTACCTGATTTGTTTCCTGATCCAGGTGATTACGATGCTTAAACTACAACATTCATGTATGACAAGTTTACTCTCAGTGTAAATGTATTTGCTTCATAAAAATGATTCTACAGTTAAAAATCAAAATGAAGTGACTGTAAAATGATATGAGAATTTGTGCAAATACATGATAAACAGGAGGGAAATGTTAAATAAATTGTAGAAGTTATCATTTATTTGCTTAGCTTGCATTAGAATTATGGACGATTTTGATGGTTGCTTGCTGACCGTGAGAGAAAGGAAGATGTCTCGCCTTCAAGAAGATGACTCAGCAGGAATCATCCAATAGAAGGGCGTCTTGATCAAGGACGTGGCCGGTGTTGGTGTCATGTCTTCACCTTGAAACCCTCCCCTTAGTGTGTTGTGTCTTGGAGCTTAATATGTTATGTCTTGTAACTGAGAAACCTCCGTATTTCAAATAAATACAGGAGCGACAGGAGAGATTGTTTAGAGCGTGATGGGGGTCTGTAATCTGAACAATATCCCATACGTCCTCCTCATGAGCAAAAGAAACCAGCGTCTTCATTGCTTTTTGTGTCTATTTTTATTGGTGTCGGGCGAGATAGATCCAACAGAATGTCTGCTAGTTTTAGTTTGCATTGTTCGATAGCGCTTAACTGGGGGAAGGACCTGGAAGAAGACAATTATATATTACTCGTGCACTCACTGTAGTAGTCTTGCCAGGCTGCACTATTTGCATATCTGTTGTTGACCAATACTGGCCACTCATGCCAGTTGCATCTGCTCCAATTGCACACTGATTGAAGAGAATCTGCAACATTTGCACAATAAATATTGTCCCAGATTATCGCACTACACGCTTGAAGTTTTGGCGCCCTTTGCACATTGGTTATTGCACCGGACTATTGCAATATTAGTCTTTCGAACTGCTCTAAATGCTAGAGGACTCTTTTTGCACAATTGTCGAAAAAAATGTACCGGCATTACCAGATAACTAGCAACCCTTTATTGCTCAGTGACTGATTTATGTCAATGTCTTTATGTCTCAAAAGTGTTCTCTGTCAATTGACTGTCTGCTGTCGTACTAGAGCGGCTCCGACCAGAGACAAATTCCTTGTGTTTTTTGGACATACTTGGCAAATAAAGATGATTCTGATTCTGTTTCTGAAGAGGTGGTGACCAGGATGTCGAGGGTACAAGAGGATTTTGCATGCCCTTGTCTGAGTTTTGGCAGTGTGCAAGTTCTCAAATTATCTTGTGTGTTGACTTTTCAAAATCTATGATCTGATCACACATTTGTAGTGTTGAGAATGAGTTTGCATCATCCACACAAAAATAAAAGCCAACAATTGGAGAATAAAGATGAGGCGAACCGCTTGAAAATATTTTGAAGCGAAATACGATATTTTTTAAATATTAAATGTTGATTTCAGGTGACCATGTGGTTTACGGCCATACTACCCTGATAACGCCCGATTTCATTCTGATCTCGGAAGCTAAGCAGAGGCAGGCCTGGTTTGTACTTGGATGGGAGACCACCTGGGAATACCAGGTGCTGTAAGCTTTTTCACTTTAGATTCTCGTGGAATCGTTTTCTTATCGGTGGTTGACCTAAATTATAATGCAGTCATTCTCTCTCTTATGACTTACCGTCTCTTTATTAGGAGACAGAATCTTCACGTACCTTTTTTAAACATCCCGTTTCTCCTTTTCCGACAGTAAAAAAATAAATAAATACACATATATATATATATATATATATATATATATATATATATATATATATATAGTATCATGTGATACGTCACAATTTTATCACATCAGTGCTTTTAATTGGCTCGAGGCTAAGGATACGAAGGTATGGATTTTTAAATGATACGTAATTATTGCACAATATTGTGTGGACCCCAAAGCCATGGTTTATGAACCCGAACCACTTCCGAGGAATACATTACAGTCGAGTGAATGGCAGTATTAGTCGGAGTAGATTCTTCTTCTTCTTTCCCTTTCGTCATCCTATTCCATGTAAGCCTCCTGCATCCTCCTGTCGAACACCAACTGCCATCATGTCTTCCCTCACGACATCCATCAACCTTGTCTTTGGTCTTTCTCTACTTCTCTTGCCTGGCAGCTCCATCCTCATCATCCTTCTACCAATATACTCACTATTTCTCCTCTGGACATGTCCGAACCATCAAAGTCTGCTCTCTTTAACTTTGTCTCCAAAACATCGAACCTTGCTGTCCCTCTGATGAGCTTGTTTCTAATTTTATCCAACCTGGCACTTAGTTTGCATTGTTCGATAGCACTTACCTGGGGGAAGGACCTGGAAGAAGACAATTATATATGACTCGTGCACTCACTGTTGTAGTCTCGCCACGCTGCACTATATCTGTTGTTGACCAATACTGGCCACTAATGCTAGTTGCATCTGCTCCAATTGCACACTGATTGAAGAGAATCTGCAACATTTGCACAATAAACATTGTCCCAGATTATCGCACGACTCGCTTGAAGTCTCGGCGCCCTTTGCACAATGGTCATTTCACCAGACTATTGCAATATTAGTCTTTTGAACTGCTCTAAATGCTAGAGGATCTGTTTGCACAATTGTCAAAAAAAAATGTACTGGCATTACCAGATAACGAGCAACCCTAAATTGCTCAGTGACTGTTTTTTGTCAATGTCTTGATGTCTCAAAAGTGTTCTCTGTCAATTGACTGTCTGTTGTCGTACTAGAGCGGCTCCAACTACCAGAGACAAATTTCTTGTGTGTTTTTTGGAAATTCTTGGCAAATAAAGATGATTATGTTTTTGAAGAGTTGGTGACCAGGATGTGGAGGGTCCAAGAGGATTTTGCATGCTCTTGTCTGAGTTTTGGCAGCGTGCAAGTTCTCAAATTTTCGAGTGTGTTTACTTTTCACACATTTGTAGTGTTGAGAATGAGTTCACATCATCCACACAAAAAAATCCAAAATCGACCAGCCAACAATTGGAGAATAAAGATGACGCGAGCGGCATGGTGGCCGACTGGTTAGAGCGTCAGCCTCACAGTTCTGAGGACCCGGGTTCAATCCGTGGCCCCGCCTGTGTGGAGTTTGCATGTTCTCCCCATAGCTGCGTGGGTTTTCTCCGGGTACTCCGGTTTCCTTCCACATCCCAAAAACATGCATTAATTGGAGACTCTAAATTGCCCGTAGGCATGGCTGTGAGTGCAAATGGTTGTTTGTTTCTATGTGCCCTGCGATTGGCTGGCAACCAGTTCAGGGTGTACCCCGCCTCCTGCCCGATGACAGCTGGGATAGGCTCCAGCACGCCCGCGACCCTAGTGAGGAGAAGCGGCTCAGAAAATGGATGGATGGAAGATGACGCGATTCGCTCGAGATATTTTTAAGCGAAATATGATATTTTTAAAATATAAAATGTTGCTTTTCAGGTAACCATGTGGCTTACGGCCATACTACCCTGAGAAGGCTCGTTGTGTAGTAGACACCGGCTACCTGTTACTTGTGTTTTTTGATTGTTTTTTTTGGTTTTTGCTTTTTGTTTTGGGTTTTGTTTTTTTTCTTTGTGACCTTTTACCTCCTCCCAGCTTCCCGCTGTGGAGGAGTGTTTTGTCTTAATTGTTTTTCACCCCTTCAGGCCGAATGGACGGATTGGTTGTTGGTCAGGACAGGCTTGGAGACATGAGGCAGGTGAACAAGATGGATTCGGGCAAGGAGAAGGTTTGACGGATTGCAGTGTTGTGGTGAATAAGAATCTCGTGACAAAAAGGTAGGAGAGATTTAACATTGATTCTTGAAATTGACAATGGTGATGCCATTACTCCAATAATATTAATTAGGGGAACAGCTGAAGTATGTGGGAGCGTTACAGTATGCAGGGTTATTGCAAAGGATAAATATGAAGTGACTGTTAATTCTGTTAATGCAAAGGAGAAACTGCTCGATGGATTTTGTATTGGGAGTGCCAGAATTCATGGCAGGGAAGTTGCCCCTGATGAGCTGGTTGTTTCTTTTATGGGGCTGCCAGCTTATATCGAGGATGATGATATCCTGGAGAAACTACAGGCTTGGGGAGTCTCAGCAGTCTCTGAGGTGAGGAGGAGAATGTGGCCGGGAACGGACATCGCGGACGGCACTAGGTTTGTAAAGGTGAAATTCACCACCACTGTACAGTCTCTGCCTTACTCGGCTAGGTTTGTCACAGCGGCAGGTCCGGAGTACTTTCGTGTTATTCACGGTCGACAGGTTAAAGTTTGTCGAGGGTGTCTCTCTCCCAACCATGTGTACAGGGACTGTCCCGAGTTTCTGTGTAGGAAGTGTGGAGTCCAGGGGCATTATGCCCGCGAGTGTCAGATGCCCAATTCGCAAAGGTGTGCTACATGCAGGCAATATTTTCCTCTCTGTGTTTGTGAAAAGGGGAAATTAGATGGGGGGATCCCTTGTGCCCGGGCTGCTGATGCCAAGTCCTCCATCCTCTCTGTTTCGTCTGGATTGCTGGCTGCTGGTCTGGAGGAATCAACTCTGACACGTTTGCTGGTGGAGGCGCCTGTGACAGTGGGGGCTTGAGGTATTGTTCCTCGCCCTACTCCTGAACGGGGGGGAGGGGAAGAAATCCCTATCCCTGATGCCGGGGTGGCAGAGGCTGAACCTGAGATGGGGGTGAGTGCTGGGCCGTCCCCACTCTCTGCCCCTGAACAGGAGGAGGCGACTGTTGAATTTAGGTGTACTCCTAGGCCGACGATTAAAAGTCCTAAGCGGAGAAAAGAGCAAATACAGTCTGTGTCTTCTATTCAGAAGGGAGGCACCTCACAGAACAGTGAGGGGAGGCATCAGACTGGGCTCTCAGGAGGGGATGTTTCGATTGAGCGGCTGGCGCGTTTTCCCTTGTCACAGCTATTGCCCCCTCGTATCACCCGTTCGTCTGCCACCCTAGAACCAGTCCTGGACTCAGATGAGGGCATGGAGGTTGATGTGATGGAGCGGAAGAAACGGCAATGTGAAGGCACTGGAAAGGGCGGGCTTAAAAAATTTAAGTAGACTCGACGAGTCCATCTTTTCTTTTTTGCTTATGATGAATTTTCTTCTGGTGTCAGCAAATGCCTGTGGTCTTCGTAGTGACCATAAAATTCACGACATTATGTGCCACACCAAGTGGGATATTTTGTGCTTACAAGAAACTTGGTGGGAGGGCGAGCACATTAAGAAAATAGAAAATATGAAGCTTGGTTCGCTTCACGTGGCATTAGGCACATCAAGATCTTGTGGGGTTGCCATTTTGACGAAATGCGGCCCCTTAGGTTATCCCACCCTAGTGCATGCTGACAATCAGGGGAGATTCATTGTGGTAGAATATGATGGACCGTTGAAGTTCCGGTTGGTAAACATTTACGCTCCTAATGTGGAGTTAGATAGGAGGGACTTTTTCCTGCATGTATTCTCCTTTGTGACTGATAGAACCTTGTTGATTGGTGATTTCAATACATATCTCAGTAAGCTGGATGTCAGTGTAAATAATGTTTTTCGGACTGATGTTAGCAGGAATTGTCTTTTAGATCTGATGACCTGTAGTAATATGGTAGAAATCTGGAGGACTTTAAATCTAAGTCGCCCAGTTTTCACCAGGGCGCAGGTTGTTCAAAATGAACTGAAGCAATCACGCATCTATCTCTGTTTAACATCAGCCTCTCTTGTGCAGAATCTGGACAGGCCACTGTACACATGGTCGAGTCAGAGTGACCATGCGTTGCTCGCCGTTGAACTGGTACTTACCATAGCGTGAAATTAAATCTAGTAAAGAACAGAGCCCATCTAGCCTGCCTCGCATTTAATCTTTTAGCAGTCTTAATATACTCAAGGTTCTTGTGATCTGTCCATACTAAAAACGGAGTCTGTGCCCCCTCTAGCCAGTGCCTCCACTCCATGAAGGCCACCTTGACTGCCAGCAGTTCACGGTCACCAATGTCATAATTTTTCTCAGCTGGGGTCAGTTTTTTGGAGAGAAAAGCACAAGGATGTAATTTATCATCCTTGAGAGATTTCTGGGAGAGCACTGCTCCTATTCCGGCATCAGACGCATCGACTTCTACCACAAACTGCTGTTGGAGATCTGGCAAAGTAAGGATGGGAGCGGAGGTAAAGCTCGACTTAAGTTTTTGAAACGCTGCCTGACAAAGCGGGTTCCATGCAAAAGGTTTGTGTGGCGAGGTAAGATCATGCAAAGGAGAGGCTATAGAACTGAAATTCCTGATGAATTTTCTGTAGAAGTTTGCAAACCCTAAGAACCTTTGTACATCTTTGCGTGACGTGGGAGTAGGCCAATTAATTACTGCATCGACTTTGCAAGGGTCCATTTTGACTTCACCTTGAGCCAGGACAAAACCCAGAAAAGAAACTGACGCCCTGTGGAACTCACATTTCTCAGCCTTAACATATAGTTGGTTCTGCAGTAACTGCTGCAAAACAGAGCGGACATGAATAATGTGAGTCTCCTCATCCGGGGAGAAAATCAAAATGTCATCCAAATAAACAAAAACATAAACATTCAGCATGTCACGCAGGACATCATTGACGAGGTTCTGGAAAACAGCTGGAGCGTTAGTAAGCCCAAAAGGCATTACCAAATATTCATAATGTCCTGTTGGTGTGTTAAATGCTGTTTTCCATTCATCCCCCTCCCTTATTCTGACTAGATGATATGCATTTCTTAAGTCCAGTTTGGTGAAAACCTTGGCTCCCTCCAGGAACTCAAAGGCGGTGGAGATGAGAGGAAGAGGGTACCTGTTTTTTACAGTGATATCGTTGAGACCCCGGTAATCGATACAGGGTCGCAGGGTCTTGTCTTTCTTGTCCACAAAGAAAAATCCTGCTCCCGCAGGGGATGAAGATGGGCGAATGAGGCCGGCTGCCAGTGATTCCTCCACGTACTCCTTCATGGCCTTGTGTTCCGGCCCTGAAAGAGAGAACAACCTGCCTCGTGGGGGTGTGGTTCCAGGCAGCAAGTCAATAGCACAGTCATAAGGTCTGTGGGGTGGAAGGGATTTGGCCTTGGACTTGGAAAAAACGTCTTTAATATCCTGGTAACAGGTGGGCACTTGAGATAAATCAGGATCCCCAGATGGGGTCTGTGGATTGTCCTTAGAAACATGACCCTGAACATCACATGGCGGCTTGAAACAGTTCCGGGCGCAATTGCTGCCCCATGACATAACCTGCCCAGAGGACCAGTCAATGTGGGGGTTATGTAATCTCAACCATGGGTTCCCTAAGATAAGGTCCTGATTCATGGCGTCAAAAACATGAAAACTAATGCGTTCCGAGTGAGAATCGGGAAATGTCAATGTGAGTGTTTGAGTGCAGTGAGTGATTTTGCCCATAAAACTGCCGTCTGCAGCATAGGTGTTGCGGTGGCGTTTTATTTCAAAGGTTCTAAGGTGCATACGTTTAACGAGGATGGAGTTGAGTAAGTTTGCGTGAGAACCAGAGTCAATTAATACAGGTGTATGAATTTCTTGATCAGGAGAGCATAGTGTCACTTTAGGAAGAACCCGTGTAGGGTCTTCCTTCATCAAATTCAGACTCACCTCTCCCGTGCCCTTGCTACCGGCACCGGCAACTTTGACGTGACAGTTGCTCACGGAATGACCCAACTGACCGCAGTAGAAGCACCGCCCTTCCCTCAGCCGGCGTTGACGTTCCTCAGGGGAGAGACGGAACCTGCCCAGTTGCATGGGTTCCTCCGTGGGGACGTTAGCCAGTGGGCTGAGACTGGAACCAGGGGATCTGCCTTGGTTTGGCTGGTCACCGAGGCTTGTCCTCAAAGTGCGCGGTGACGCAGCCTTCCGCCGATCTCCATCCAGCTCGCGATCCAAAAGCCTCTTGTCGATTTTTACGGCGAGAGCGATGAGAGTGTCCAAGTCGGTCGGCAGGTCTAGCGGCACTAAATGATCCTTGACGGCGGGGGATAGTCCTTGAAAAAAGGCATCGAGTAGCGCCCGATTATTCCAATGACTCTCAGCTGCTAGAATGCGAAACTCAATCGCGTAATCTGACACCCTGCGCATGCCTTGTTGTAAGATGACAAGGGAGCGAGCTGCCTCACGATCAGGAGTGGAAAATTGAAAAATTTGCTCCATAGTCTTTACGAAAAAAGCCCATGAATGACACGTGGCGGAATTGCGGCTCCATTCAGCAGTAGCCCACGCCTCCGCACGACCAGTCAGGTGGGAAATGACGAAAGCGATCTTTGCCCGCTCGGTGGGGAAGGCAGCTGCCTGGAGCTCAAAGTGGAGTTCGCACTGCGTGATGAACGGCTTAATGTTCCCAGAATTACCCGAGAACCTCTCCGGTCGAGAGAGCTGTGGGCAGACAGCAGCGGAGGTGGCAGGTGGCTGCATGTTGACTGTTTCACATGGAAATACCGTGGCGGTATTGGGTGTGGTGCCAACTGGTTCCTTTTCTTGGATAATTTTCATAAGAAGTTCAAACTGTGAGGCCACCTGTCTCATCATATTGTCCTGATGCCTTGACAGTCCCTCTAGATGAAGGTGGAGGGCAGCAAGCTGCTCATCCTGCTTCGAGAGGCGTTGACCCTGCGCTTGAAGGGCTTTGCGCACCGGGTCTGAGTCTGCTGGGTCCATGTTATGGCCAGTTTCTTCTGTCATGAACGGAACAGAGGCTAGGACCCAAAAATGCAAGACTCCAAAACAAATGGACAGTTTCCAAAAAGAGAGGTTTAATAGACGGGCATAGGTCGGTACACGGGCAGGCAATCCAAGAAGGGCAACAGCATCCAAGAACATGAGGCAAAGAGGCAAGGTCGATAATCGGAACAGGGTCAAAGTCTTACTGTGAGTCTGTGACAAGGAATGCTGGAACGTGACGACAAGGTACAACAAACTGGCAACGAGTGGGAATGAGACACGAGGTTAAATACAATCGGTAATTAGGTATGAACGAGGCACAGGTGGTGAAGATGCTCACAGGAGCAGGTGTGTGAGAAACGAGAGAGGAAGACAAAACCTGGCACACACGCACACACACACACACACACACACACACACACACACACACACATACACATGACATCATCGGGTGTGGCGGGATGCAAGGGTGGCCTTGTCCCGTACTGAGGCTCGCAACAGGCAGTTAGCTGATCGTCATCGGATCTCAGCTCCTCCCTACCGTCCAGGTGAGAAGGTCTGGTTGTCCACACAAGATTTGCATTTGGCCGGGGGTTCTAAAAAACTGGGTCCTCGGTATATTGGGCCTTTCGAAATTGACTCTGTTGTTAACCCGGTGGCAGTTAAACTTCGGCTCCTCCCACCATGAAAGTTAATCCGGTATTCCATGTCTCCTTGCTCAAACCGGTTTCCTCCAGCCCCCTGTGTCCTCCAGCGGTGCCTCCTCCTCCTCCGTGGGTGGTTGATGGTGAGCCAGTGTACACGGTGGGTGAACTATTGGATTCCAGAAGAAGGGGCAGGGGTGTGCAGTATTTGGTCGCGCGTGACAACTACACCTGGATGGATTCCTGCATTGTTAATAACACCTGCATGCCACCCCCTTGTGTAGAGGGGCCATGATTGTTCCATTGATTGATAAATTCAGTTGTTGCTCTATCAATTCTTGGCAGATACACATAGTGCAGGCAAAATAGATGTAGTCCATTCAGCGAATCCAGTACCCCATGCTCCTCCATGAAGTTAAAGAGATTTATTAAGTGTCTGGATACAATTCTATTGAGCTCTGCCCATTGTCTCTCAATCTTTTGGTTGTGCACTGATACACATGTAATAACACTGTTCAAACCTCTTTTCTCTAACATAAAACGGGCAACCTTAATATTTTCCATACCATGATCACATCTATCTATCTATCTATCTATCTTAAAATAAAGTATGTATGCGAGCATTTGAGATGGAAATGTGAAAGGATTTGAGTGTATTTTATGAATGGATTTGAGGATGGTATGTGAATAGATCTGACATGTTCATGTGAGTGTGTTTGAGGTGTATGTGTGCAAACATTTGAGGCGTGTATGTGAGCGTGTATTTATGAGTTGAAAAGTGGTTTCAAAATAAAATATGGCATTGACCAACAGCGATAAAGTGCATTAGTAAGCCTAACTTAAGCAGTAGCGTTACATAGCATTATACTGTATAGTACATACATATATATTTTTAATGAATATATGTCATATACTTATTGATTATTGTGTTTCAATTATTGTGTTTTTAATGTGTAAGTGCTGTAGGATATGACGTCATGGTCGGCCAATCAGAAGCCGTGTCGTGTATGACGTTGTACCAGGCTGGCTCGTCTATCAAGAGCGGGATGGCATTATTCGGTCGCGAATTCTGGTGAATATATGTGCCTTTTGGGCTAAAGCGCAGTGGACGTGTGTTTACTTCTGGACTCAAGGCAGAGTTTCAACACTGCTGCGTTACAATCTGAAACGTATACGTTTCGTTGCAGGCAGGATGGCCGGATAGTCGCGTTGAAGCTCCCCTGCGCCGGTGTACCTAATGAGGTGTCCAAAGGGAAAGAAGGAATTTAATTGTCGTAGTGAAACTCGTAGCATAGCTGCGCACTCCAGTCAGAGTCAAATATTACATGACTTTATTAAATATTGGTACCTCTCAATAAATTAGAATATATTTGAAAAGTTTTTTTTCAGTACTCATACAGTGATTAAACGCTGAAGTTCTTTTCGGAGGGCAAATTCCAGCCTAATTTCTACGTTAAAAATCACGATTTCTTGAATGAATTCACTATTTCGTTTCGTTATATTTTAGTTTCTCAATACGGAGAATTTTTTTTATTTTCTATGAGCTGCAATCATCAAAATAATACATATTTTAAATATGAATACTTCACTCTGAGTGTGTGCAGTGTACAGTTCATCTCTATAATTTAACTTTTTGAATTGAACTACCTAATAAAAGATTTACACTATTCACGTGTGAGCATGATTGCCATGAACTCGTGAATGCCAGTGATGTGTGCAAGAATGTGATTGACATGCTTGCGTGAACGAATTTGAGTAGTGTTGATGAGAGCAAGACGCGTGTGTATGAGAGCATTTGAGTAGTGTAAATGAGAGCATTTGAGTAGTGTAAAGGAGAGCATTTGAGTAGTCAATGAGAGCATTTGAGTAGTGTTAATGAGAGCAAGACTTGTGTACGAGAGTGTTTGAGTAGTCCTTATGAGAGCCTTTCAGTAGTTTGTGTGTGTGTGAAAGCTGGTCTGCAGCGGCGCACTCGCCTCGCATGTCGGACAGTGTTCTGGAAGGCGCAGCAGAGCCATTAATGGTAGAGCTAGTATTCGTTTCCCTGTACCTTTACCCAGAACCCAACGAGGCGACTATTGATGCTATTTGTTAGCCTGTCCATGGCGTTTTGCATTGTGTGCTGTCATTAAGCTAGCATAAACAATTGTTTTAAATATACAAAGTGTAATCTTCTTCGTTTAATGTTTAGTATGACAGTAAACATCAACTGAGAGTGGCATTAATAGCTTGAAGCCTCTTTTTTTGATGACTTGTTTGCTATTTACCAACCTGCTTCTTATTGTGGAGTGAATTGATTTAAGTTCACCGCCACCATACAGAGCTCATATCTCAAGTCTGTACTTGCAAGTCAAAGCCAAATAATTGGCCTAATGATGACTTGCATCTTGAAAAGCTTTCACACAGAGCACCAACAACTGGAAAAAAAAATCCTCTGTGTGAAATGGGTTCGGGAGGGGTTCTGGGTGCTTTTTTTTTTTTTTTACTGCACACTCCTGTAACTGAAGGCCCTGAGTTGCGGGAAGCTGTTCCTCAGGGAGGCGGCCTGGCGCCACAAGCTTCTGACGCAAGCCTGCTCCCGAGTCAGGCGGGAAGACGACGTCTGTGAAGGGGTGAGCGCATGCGCGTGTGCATGAATGGGGTGGGAGAGATGTTAGCCAGAGATGGCACCTCTCATGTTGTGATTCCAAACAGACTCTGTCCTGGAAGTGCACTGGCACACACACAAGTCATTGGATTTCCCTGAGTAAACACACGTCCGATGTTTACGACAACAAAGGGGGCCTCTTTCTTCCGCTCCTCACCACTTGTTACTTGTTTCCAATTCAAAGCATGTCGCAAAATTAGCTTTTTTTTTTCTTTTTTTAACTTTTTTCTTTTTACCCCACTACTGGTCTGTTTTATTTGAAGTACACACTCTGCCTCGTGCTGTAAACTAATTCAATAATAAATAGTTAAAATTCATCTTGAAATATCCATCCATCCATCCATTTTCTGTGCCGCCTATCCTCACAAGGGTCACGGGAATCTTCAAATGTACATATATTAACTTGATTTTTTTTAAAAATTATTATTATTTTTTTAATCAAAATTGTACAAAATAAGACTATATTGTAAAAAAAAGCCAATAATAAATAGTTTATTGTATATCTTTTTATCTCAAACGATTAAAATTCCTAACATGCAATTGATCTTTTTGAAAAATGTATATAAAATATGTATTAACATTTATTAAATTTTAATTATTTTTTGTTTTTGAAATATATTTATATATGTATTTCAAACTAATTACATAATTTATGATATTTTTATTTTTAAATTTTTAAATCCTCCAAATGTAATTAGTTTAAAAATTATTACTCATATTTAACTCCGTATATTTCTTAATTTGTATAAGTATATTTTTAGAATTCTTCGAAGATAAAAAGTATGTAAACATATTGGCCTTTAAAGAGTTAAAATTCATCAAATACAATAAAACTGAAGCTTGAAAGATTTAATATTTTTGATATTTTAGTTATTGATATATATATATATATTCATCCATCCATTTTCAACACCGCTTATCCTGGTTAGGGTTGCGGGACGCCGCAGCCTATCCCAGCTGACTTCGGGCGAAAGGCGGACTACACCCTGAACTGGTCGCCAGTCAGTCACAGGGCACATATAGACACAGACAACCATTCGCACTCACATTCACATCGTCACTGAGTGGCAACTGAACCCACGCTGCCTGCACCAAAGTCAGGCGAGTGTACCACTACACCATCAGTGACTTTTTTATATATATATATATATATATATATATATATATATATATATATATATATATAGTTAATTTATGAATTAAAGACACTACAGACACTAATCGACATTTATTCCGATAGCACCCTATCCCGTCTTTTACCATTACTGGGCTTTATCTTGTCAAATCAAACACTGTTCGAGAGTTGGAAGCAGAAAACGTGTCACCGGTCAACGCGAGGTATGTTCAAGTACTTTTCATACGATACGGCTCGCAAGCAGGCAACAAAATGTTATGTACCCTAGCAAGCGCAAGCACATACAGTTGCACGTAAACATGCCGGCGTTCCGTCGAATCATGCCCGAAAGCTTCGGTAAACATTGGTTTGTGCGTGACAAGAAATGTTAACAACAGCGAGCAAGTATGTTGACAACGGTAAGCACGGCAGGTGATGCGCCGGTCAGAATATGCAATCCTACTGGTCTCTGTCAAGTTGCGCTGTCGGAGAGTTGTCGTTGATATGTCACACTACACGGAAGATATCAAAAAATAATCCAATTTGCCAGACTTCATTTTGGGGTCGCAGGGCCAAATCGTTTGCCCTGGCGGCTTATGTCACAGTACAACAAGTTTTGTCACCATACCATGTAAGCCCGACCGTTCGGTCGGGCTGACATTTATCAAAAAATTCCCCGTAAAAATATGGGGTTTGCAGGTAGTGTGGTCGAGCGGTCCAAGGTGCTGGATTTAAGCTCCAGTCTCTCAGGAGGTGTGGGTTCGAATCCCACCACTGCCACTTCCTTTTCAATGTCGTTAATATCCTACCATTTTGTCATTGGCTCCAACAAGGCGTTTGGGACAATACGTATTTTTGACCACAAAAAGGTCGAGCTGTTTGCCGTTCTGTTTGGACTGTTTGCGTGTCGCCGTAAAATATTAGCTCCCCTGAAAGAGTTCGCCTTAATGTCATTACCTTTGTCTTTCACGCTGAACTGTCGTGCCATCTTTATGGGTACTGACATAGTGATTTTAAATTGACAGAACAGTGACTAAAGGACACATTTTTTTGTCAGTACGAAGTGACTTGAGGAAAGGATCACTTCCCGTGGGCCTCAGCCAATGAGTTGACAAGTCTTAATTGTACAATATTTCTCACGAAGAGTAAGACATTAAATGAGAGCAGTTCCACAACATCCTATGAGCAGACATACGATAACAGAGAACGAGCTCCAGATAGCAGAGGATGGTTTCGATCCATCGACCTTTGGGTTAAGGGCCCAGCACGCTTCCGCTGCCCCACTCTGCTCTCTAATTATTTGTTAAATATATTGTAAAAGTTATCATTTATTTGCTTAGCTTGCATTAGTATTACGGACGATTTTGAGAAAGGAAGATGTCTCGCCTTCAAGATGACTCAGCAGGAATTATCAGAGAGAAGGGCGTCTTGACCAAGGACGTGGCCGGGACGTGGCAGGTGTTGGTCCCATGTCTTCACCTTGAAACCCTACCCTTAGTGTATTGTGTCTTGTAGCTTAGTGTGTTGTGTCTTGTAGCTCTTGTAAAACCTCCCTATTTCAAATAAATACAGGAGCGACGGGAGAGATTGTTTCGAGCGTGATGAGAGGTTGTAATCTGAACAATCTCCCATGCGCCCTTCTCATGAGAAAAAGAAACCAGCGTCTTCATTCCATTTGTGTCTATTTTTTATAATGTTGGGTAAGATAAATCCAACATTAAATTGGTCCTTCGAGCCGGATGTCAATACACCCGAGGATTCCAGTTTTGGAGCCGACATCCAGTTAAGAGACCGTGGCCACGGCAATTGAGACCCTTTCCGGGACTGGTCTTCGTTCTCCTCAACTGGGATCTGAAGGTTGACGACAATCCACAGGATTGAAGACGACTTTGGTGAGCTAAATTCTAAAAAAAATTTTAGGAAAAGGGATTAAAGAGTGAGTGAATTGCGCGACGAAGATGTCTGCGGCAGAATAAACCTTGTGTAATACTAGTCACTGGCAAGTAATAGAGGGACGGCGGAGTCCGACAAATTCCGCGAGGACGGCGGAGTCCTGTACGTACTTAAATTCCGTGTTTAATAAACCTTGTATAATACTAGTCACTGGCAAAGTAAAAGAGGGACGGCGGAGTCCGACAAATTCCGCGAGGACGGCGGAGTCCTGTACGTACTTAAATTCCGTGTTTTCGTGTGTTTGTAAAGATTTTACTAGTATCATGTGAATGTGTAAAAGTATGAATCTATATACAGGATTGTAAGTGACAACTGGTTTTGGAAGGAGATGCGAGAATCCTCCGCCCCGTCTAGGTAGAAGCTTGAGGATTTAAACACATGGATAACCAAATACGGTTTCGCTGGCCAGCTAAATTCGCAAAAATTAGTTCAACTTCCAAACGAAATAAAGTGTCGACACAAAAATAATATATCACAAATAAAAAAAGAGGGATATGAGGACTTATTCTTCTGGCTGAACATGGCGTCTAAAAGAGAAAAAGGAAGTGAGAAAAAGAAGAGAACCTCAACGAGTTTTACGATAAGGAGGGGTACAAATGAATTGGTCTAAAACTATGGGAGGAACATTGTCTCCCATTCCCAAAATAACAAATATAACCACAGACGAGGGAGACATGGATTTATATCCAATTTTTGAGGTGGCAAATCCAAATGTACAAGAGGACCACAAAGAAACTATTTTGGTCTGTAGGACCTGGACTAATGAGGATGTGAAAAAGGCCGTAGCTGGCATCACACCCTACAAAGTAGACATTGTCCAGTTTGTTGAGGAAATGGAAAATCTTAGACAGTCCTATCATTTAAATGGAACAGAAACTCAACAAATTTGGATGAAGCAAACAGCGGCTTGAATGAGGATGCCAATCCTCAGGGCCCTTATCAACAACAGTTAAAAAATGCTTTACATGCGAATTCGAAAGAACACATTAACAGATGGGTAGATAAACATTGGATAAACCTAGCAACTGGCCCTCTGGAGGAATATGTTAATCATCCCCTCCACGCAGAAAGAGTGTTAGGAAAAAAAAAAAAGTTACGACATGCGACACCTGATAAAATTACTGTAGATTATCTGTACTCAGACAATGAAGCAAAAGTCGCGGCAGGAATTATTTTACCAGACAAATTAAAGGAACTGTATAAAAATACAAGTGTCCCAGACATTTCATTGTGCAAAGATTATGAGTCACAGTGGAAACATATGGGAACATTCGTAAAACAAGGACGGGAGACAGATGATTGGCAGCAAATAGAAAACAAACTGGAATACAGTGCATCAATTGGCCTAATTAGGAAGGCGATGTTTTGGACAATACAGGGTGATGAAGGGAAACACATGCATCCTGTTTGATAAGACCAAATTATCCTCACTGAAATTGATGAGGAAATATTAAAACAAGTTTAAAAAAAAAAATTATGGTCAACAGGACCATTTGATGTAGGCCTTATTAAAGGGGCTTTACCAGTACAAATTAGACCCAAAACAGAATATAGACCAGGGATTCGTCAATATCCATTAAAACCAGACGCACATGAAGGAATCAAACCGGTAATTGAAGCACTAATTAAGGCAGGAGTTATAGTGGAGTGTCCAGAATCACCATGTAACACACCCATTTTTCCCTGTAAAAAAGGCCCCACCTTAAGTGGGTTGGAGACTTACAGGCAGTAAATACTGCAGTAATACAGAGAGCAGCATGCGTACCAGATCCACACACATTGTTAAATTCATTAAGACCAGACGCGACTGTGTTTACAGTAGTGGACATAAGTAATGCATTCTTTTCTGTACCAATAGAAAAGAACAGTCAATTTTGGTTTGCATTTACATTTGAGGCCAAAAAAATATACATTTACTAGATTACCGCAAGGTTACTGTGAAAGTCCAACCATTTATTCACAAGTTATGACAACACGCATGTCTAAATTCACTCCCCCAGGAGGGAGCCAAATTTTACTATATGTAGATTTAAGTGTAGGAGGAAGGACTATATTAGAAGACAGGAAAGCTATCATCTTAAAAAATCCTAAACCACAGACGAAGAAACATATAATAATAATTTTTAGGTCTGACAAATTATTGTCGAGCATGGATTCCAAACTATGCAGAAATTGTTGCACCATTGTCAAAATTAATGTATAAAGACAACCTTAAAATGACATCACCTGTTTAATGGAATACAGAGGCAGAAAAGGCTTTCTGTGACATTAAACAACATTTCGTGTCCAGTGCTGCGCTAGGCCTTCCAAATTTAATGATAAAACATTCATTCAAATGGTAGATTGTAAAAGCTATTACATGACCTCCGTACTTACACAACAATACGGTGATAAGCTAAGACCATAGGCTTATTTTTCGACTAAATTGGACAGCGTGACGTGTGCATTACCGCATTGTGTCAGAGCAGTTGTGGCAGCTTCGATGGCAGGAGAGAACAGTTCCACGATTATGTTATTTCATCCATTAACTCTTAAAGTCCCACATACAGTGTCTGCTCTCCTATTGCAAACCAATATGGCGTTTTTATCACCTGCAAGACATTTATCTTGCATGGCCATCTTGCTGTCACAATCACATTTGACTGTTGAGCGATGCACAACCTTAAATCCAGCCACATGAATACCCTTACCTGATGAAGGCATGCAGCATGATTGCCAGGAATTGGCTGAACAAACTGCTAAATGTAGAGGTGATTTGAAAGATCAACCGTTAAGGGACGGACAGGTTCTATATGTAGATGGTTCTTCGAAAAAAGATGAACGAGGGAAGATAAAAACAGGATACGCGGTGGTAACTGATACTATTGTGCTAAAAGCTGAGTCACTACCGTCACATTACTCTGCCCAAGCTGCTGAATTAGTAGCATTAACCGAGGCATGCAAACTAATGATAAATAGAGATGTTACAATCGATACTGATAGCCAATATGCGTATTCCAAAGTTCATGTGTTTGCGCAATATTGGGATAACAGAGGAATGATTACGTCAACAGGGAAGCCAGTAACACATGCTGAGTTACTTAAACAATTATTACACGCAGTGCAACATCCACGAAAAGTGGCAATTTGTAAATGTGTTGCACATACATCTGGCACTGACAAGGTTTCTAAAGGAAACGCATTTGCTGACAAAGCCGCGAAAGAAGTAGCCTATAAACCATTTTTAGGTTGAAAAAAACAAATTGAACAACAAACCTAAGATGACCAAACACTAAAAGACATGCAACAACAAAGTCCACAACAAGAACGCAATTATTGGGAAAAACAAGGTGCAAAACTACAAAAAGAAATTTACATTAGCACAGAAGGGAAACAAATACTTCCACAGAACCTATTCAAATGAGCTGCTATATTGAGCCATGGTGTGTCACATGTCTCAATCGGAGGGATGGTGGCACCGATACATCGACACTTTACAACCTATGCTTTCAATTTATATTCAAAGAATTATTGTAGAGCATGCATGATCTGTGCACGACATAATCCGCAAGGGCAATTACAACCTACTTGAGGTAAATTCCCAGTGCCTACATACCCCTTCCAACGCATTCACATGGATTACATAGAATTAAGTCAAAGTGAGGGAAAGAAGTATTGTTTGGTTATCATGGATGCATTTTCTAAATGGATCGAATTATTCCCAACAAAATCACCTGATGCTCTGATGGTGGCAAAAGCACTATGTAAAGACATCATTCCAAGATATGGCAAAAAAATGAAACCATTTACAGCGATAATGGGACTCATTTTGGAAATAAAATAATCAATAAAATAGGAACCATGTTCCACATCAATTTGAAAAACCATTGTGCTTACCACCCTCAGAGTGCAGGTCTAGTGGAAAGAATGAATGGGACAATAAAAAATAGACTGAAAAAATGTATGGAAGAGACAGGAAGGTCATGGACACAGTGTCTTGACCTCGTTAAAATGTACATCAACATTACAAGCACCACAGGTTTAACACCTTACGAAACATTGTTTGGAAGACCTTATAGACTTCCGTTGTTTAAACAAAAATGGGAACTTGATGCAGCAAAATTGGAAAAAAAGTTTAGCGCGAACGACTCAAAATCAGTCTGGCATGCATTCCAATCGCTGACTAATTACAAGCGACGATCCCCCCAAGCTGAGAACAATAGCACACTAGCCAACGACTTGAATACCTTCTATTGCAGATTTGAAAAGGACAGTTTCACTCCACACACCCACCCGGCCGCACCCGCGACCACAACCACACCTCTGACTTCTGCGTTAACCATCCATGAATAGGATGTGAGACGCATCTTCAAACAACAGAAGATTAACAAAGCGACAGGACCGGACCATGTGTCCCCATCAAAGTCTGCGCGGACCAGCTCGCTCCAGTCTTCACTCAGATCTTTAACAGATCTTTGGAAATGTGCGAAGTTCCATCCTGTTTCAAACGCTCCACCATCATTCCAGTCCCCAAGAAACCTGCAATCTCTGGTCTGAATGACTACAGGCCTGTCGCTTTGACATCTGTGGTCATGAAGTCCTTTGAACGTCTCGTGCTGGACCACCTCAAGAGTGTCACAGGTCCCCTGCTGGACCCCCTGCAGTTTGCCTACCAAGCGAACAGGTCTGCGGATGATGCAGTCAACATGGGACTGCACTTCATCCTAGAACACCTCGACAGTGCAGGGACCTACGCGAGGATCCTGTTCGTGGACTTCAGCTCAGCGTTCAACACCATCATCCCTGAACTCCTTTCAACCAAGCTTCTCCAGCTCAGCGTCTCACCTGCAATCTGCCAGTGGATTTACAGCTTTCTGACGGGCAGGACACAGCAGGTCAGGCTGGGGGAGGCCACCTCATCCACACGCAGCATCAGTACTGGGGCGCCCCAAGGTTGTGTCCTCTCTCCGCTGCTCTTCTCTCTCTACACGAACGACTGCACCTCAGCGAGCCCGACTGTCAAGCTCCTGAAGTTTGCAGAAGACACCACTGTCATCGGCCTCATCAAGGACGGTGACGAGTCTGCATATCGACAGGAAGCGGAGCGGCTGGAGCTGTGGTGCGGCCGACACAACCTGGAGCTGAACACGCTCAAGAAGGTAGAGATGATCGTGGACTTCAGGAGGCATCCTTCGCCACAGCTGCCCCTCACGTTGTCCAGCTGCCTTGTGTCAACCGTCAAGACCTTCAAGTTCCTGGGAATTACAATCTCTCAGGACCTGAAGTGGGCGAACAACATCAACTCCGTCCTCAAAAAGGCCCAGCAGAGGATGTACTTCCTGCGGTTTCTGAGAAAGCACGGCCTGCCACTGGAGCTGCTGAGACAGTTCTACACAGTGGTCATCGAATCAGTCCTGTGTTCTTCCATCACAGTCTGGTTTGGTGTTGCTACAAAAAAGGACAAACTCCGACTGCAACGGACAATCAAAACTGCTGAAAGGATTGTCGGTACCCCCCTACCCACCATTGAGGACTTGCACGCTGCCAGAACTAAGACAAGGGCGTGCAAAATCCTCTCGGACCGTCTGCACCCCGGTCACCGGCTCTTCTGGCTCCTTCCCTCAGGTAGGCGTTACCGATCAACGCAAACTAGAACTAGTAGACATTCCAACAGCTTCTTCCCTCTTGCGATTAACTTCTTAAACACCTAACCTATAATTCCATTACAACAAGCTGGCAATTTTTTGACTTGAGTTCGTTGTCACATTTCTGTGGGGCCAATTATGTATTACTCGTGCACTCACTGTAGTTGTCTCGCCATGCTGCACTATTTGCATATACTGGCCACGCATGCCAGAGTAGCATCTGCTCCATTTGCACACTGATTGAGGAGTATCTGTAACAATTGCACAACCAACATTGTCCCAGATTATCGCACTACTCGTCACTTTAAACCGCATACACTCCTTGAAGTCTCAGCGCCCTTTGCACAATGGTCATTGCACCGGACTATTGCAATATTACTCATTCGAACTGCTCTAAGTGCTAGAGGACTCTGCATCTTTTTGCACAATTGTTTTTTGTCAATGTCTTCATGTCCCCAAAGTGTTCTGTAAATTGACTGTCTGTTGTACTAGAGCGGCTCCAACTACCGGAGACAAATTCCTTGTGTGTTTTGGACATACTTGGCAAATAAAGATGATTCTGATTCTGATGAAGAAACAAACTTAGCTGATTACATGAGAAAGTTGTTCGAGAAACAAAATGATTTAAAAGTATCTGCTGAAAGTAAACATGTTTCCCAGCAGGAAACCAAGTTGGTTGGACTGGGAGACTGGGTCCTAATTCGAAGCATCAAAAAGAAGCACTGGCATTCACCAAAGTGGGAAGGACCGTATCAAGTGTTATTGACAACTCCAACAGCCCTAAAAATCGCAGAAATAAATACTTGGGTTAATTTAACACACTGTAAAAAGAGTCATTTCAGCTGAGTACTCAAATCGGGAAGGTGAGCAAAAGTCTGATAACGGAGCGGGAGCAGAGGTGTCGATTCGGAAAACGCTTGCTGGTCAGTGAAGAAAAAAGACACCAACCCGTGTATTGAGAACTCAGCAGAATGGCACACCCACATTGGTTACGAGATTCGATAGGTTGTTACGTAGCAACTTTGGCTCCTATGATGTTGGTTTTGTTTATGTGGTACATGGGACGTCCCACCCTAAATGATACAACCAATTTTTTAGATAGAAAATCACCTACCAGCTGGACCAATATGACGAACCCAATAACCCAATTGAATCATTAACTCGTATCAAAAGGAGTACAGCTGATGATCAGAACTGTGGGCATGGCCTCCAAAGGCGGCAAACCGGTTTAATATTTTGTGCCCCCCAATATCAAACTGCTTTAATCAATTCCATATGCGGCTCTCACCAATGATGCTCAAGAGAATGGGCAGAATTGGGGATTTGGATATGACTGGTATGCAACTATAGGCTTTGGACGGGAACACCTCATTGGTGAAACAGGTAATGATTGGTCCAGTTGGTCACTAAAAACAGCAAAAGAACATAGAAAGAAGTTTAACATAAGCAAAACGGCCCATAGTTTAATATTGACAAAAAAGAGATTTATCCTGGCAGAGGCAAAATTATCCAACATAAAACATACATCGACGCCATAAGTGTTCCTCGTGGGGTTCCTTATCAATACAAATTAGCTGACCAAGTTGCAGGAGGATTTGAATACTTCATATGCTGGTGGTGTACGATTTGTAAAAATGTTGATGGGATAAACTATATCCACCTCAATGTACATAGATTAGGAAATTGGACTCAGAGTGGGTTGGAAGCTTTACATGAGCAGCTCAAGGACATTCCAAAACCGCATAGCTGTCGACATGCTCCTCGCAAGAGAGGGAGGTGTTTGCGGTATGTTTGGAGAACAAACAATACTGCTTCAGATTGCAGCTTGACCAGAGCCATCGATGGTCTACGGACCCTCAATCAACACTCCTTGTGGGACAGTTGGATGGACGTTTTTGGTCAATATAAAACCCTAATTTCACCAATATTGATATCAATTGCTGTTTTTGCAGCCATTCTGACATTGTGTGGATGTTGTTGTATCCCATGCATTCGGGCCTTCATCAGTACATTAATTACCAAAGCAATTACCCCCATAGAGGAACCGTATGGAGCAGATGTATCCTTTATTGGAGGTTGATAATGATGACGATGATGATGATGATGATGTTGTTTTACCTGATTCGTTTCCTGATCCAGGTGATTACGATATTTAAACTACAACATTCATGTATGACAAGTTTACTCAGTGTAAATGTATTTGTTTCATAAAAATGATTCTTCAGTTAAAAAATTGAAATGAAGTGACTGTAAAATGATATGAGAATTTGTGCAAATACATGATAAACAGGAGGGAAATGTAAAATATATTTTGGAAGTTATCATTTATTTGCTGAGCTTGCATTAGTATTATGGACGATTCTGAGAAAGGAAGATGTCTCGCCTTCAAGAAGATGACTCAGCAGGAATCATCAGAGAGAAGGGCGCCTTGACCAAGGACGTGGCAGGTGTTGGTCCCATGTCTTCACCTTGAAACCCTTCCCTTAGTGTGTTGTGTCTTGTAGCTTAGTATGTTATGTCTTGTAAAACCTCCCTATTTCAAATAAATACAGGAGCGACGGGAGAGATTGTTTAGAGTGTGTTGAGAGGCTGTAATCTGAACAATCTCCCATACGCCCTCCTCATGAGAAAAATAAACCAGCGTCTTCATTCCTTTTGTGTCTATTTTTTATAATGTTGGGTAAGATAAATCCAACACATAGTGTCATCGGGAAAGACCAAATGTGTCTTGTAGCCTGATCGAGCCATGAGACAACCCGAACAGCCCTGTTTCTGGCGGCTGCCTAATATTTGTCAGGCAGTAAAAGAGTACATACAAACTACGACTGGAGAGCAGAGTGGCGCAGTGGAAGCGTGCTGGGGTCATGATGCAGAGGTCGATGGATGGAAACCATCCTCTGCTATCTGGAGCTCAATCTCCGTTATTGTATGTCTTTTCATAGGATGTTGTAGGAACTTCCATCATTTAATGTCTTACTCTTAGTGAGAAATATGATGCAATTAAGACTTGTCAACTCATTGGCTGAGGTCCACGGGTAATGACCCTTTTCTCTATTCATTTCTTACTGAAAAATAAAATTGTCCTTTATTCACTGTTCTGTCAATTTAAAATCACTGTGTAAGTACCCATAAAGGTGGAAGTACGGTGTTATGGGAACCCCGGCATTCCATATCATAGCCAACCTTGACATGAAAAATGTGGAAAGGAGAGCTCTGAAATCATTTAAGCCAACAACTTCAATTCATTGGATGAGAGAATAATCTTCTCATGCCAAGATCAAACAAAAGGATTTTAACCCCGATATTGGCCCGATTAGCTATCGCAGCCGATTTCCCAGATGGGGCCAAACATATAATGTCTGGAACGACAAAACTTCTTGTCGTGTGACATAAGCCACGACCAACGATTTGGCCCTATGACGCCAAAATGAACTGGGAAATTAGATTTTTTTGGATATCTTCCGTGCAGTGTGACATATCAACGACAACTCTCTGGCAGTGCAAATTGACGGAGACCAGTAGGATTGCGTATTGTGACCAGTGCATCGCCTCCCGTGCTTGCTGTTGTCAACATACTTGCGCGCTGTTATTAACTTTTATTCGCACGCACAAACCAATGTTTACCGAAGCTTTAGGGCATGATTCGATGGAACGCCGGCATGTTTACGTATGTGCTTGCGGTTGCTAGGGTACATCAAATTGTGTTGCCTGCTTGCGAGCCGTATCATATGAAAAGTACGTGAACGTACCTCAAGCAATCCTTCAATGAACGTTCTCTCCCGAGCACCAGTGACGAACAGGTTTTTCTTCATTTGTCCCCCCACAGTCACTCAAACGCACACACAGAAACAAGACATTGGCGTGGCGCATTGTTGTTGTCGTCACCATCATAACGAGTGTGTCCTGTCGCGTTGACCGGTGACACGTTTTCTGCTTCCACCTCTCGGACAGTGTTTGATTTGACAAGATAAAGCCCAGTGATGGTGAAAGACGGGAAAGGGTGCTATCGGAATAAATGTCGAGTAGTGTTGCCACTGTCTGCCCGAGAAACGGCAAGATTTGACGGCAGTAGTCTGACATTGTCCCATCGGGAAAGGCCAAAATGTGTCTCGTCGTCTGATCCAGGCATGAGATAACCCGAACAACCCCATTGCTGAGCGCCTACTTGTCAGACGGTAAGAGAGTACATACAAATTACGATGACTAGTACATACAAAATTACGATGGGCCCAGCACGGAAGCGTGCTGGGCCCCTAACCCAGAGGTCGATGGATCGAAACTCTCCTCTGCTATCAGGAGCTCCTTCTCCATTATCATATGTCTGCTCATAGGATGTTGTGGAACTGCTATCATTTAATGTCTTACTCTTAGTGAGAAATATTGTGAAATTAAGACTTGTCAATTCATTGGGTGAGGCCCACGGTTTGTGACCCTTTCCTCAACTCACTTCGTACTGACAAAAAAAAATCGTCCTTTATTCACTGTTCTGTCAATTTAAAATCACTGTGTCAGTACCCATAAAGGTGGCACGACAGATCAGCGTGATAGACAAAGGTAATGACATTAAGGCAAACACTTTCAGGGGAGCTAATATTTTACAGCGACAAGCAAACAGTCCAAACAGAACGGCAAAGAGCTCGACTTTTTTGTGGCCAAAAATACGTATTGTCTCTAACGCCTTGTCAGAGCCAATGACAAAATGGTAGGAAATTAAAGATATTAAAAAGGAAGTGGCAGTGGTGGGATTTGAACCCACGCCTCCTGAGAGACTCGAGCTTAAATACAAGCCAACAACTTCAATTCATTGGATCAGAGAATAATCTTCTCATGATCAAACAAAAGGATTTTAGTCCCAATATTGGCCCGATTAGCTATCGCAGCCGATTTCCCAGACAGGGCCCGACATATAATGTCGGGAATGACAAAACTTCTTGTAGTGTGACAGCCACGGCAAACGATTTGGCCCTTCAACGCCAAAATGAAGTTTTTTATATGTTCCGTGTAGTGTGACATATCAATGACAACTCTCCGACAGCGCAACTTGACAGAGACCAGTATGATTGCGTATTCTGACCAGTGCATCCCCTCCCGTGCTTACTGTTATCAACATACTTGCACGCTGTTGTTAACATTTCTTCTCACGCACAAACCAATGTCTGCCAAAGCTTTAGGGCATGATTCGACAACGCTGGCATGTTTACGTGCAACCGTATGGGCTTGTGCTTGCTAGGGTACATAACGTTTTGTTGCCTGCTTGCGAGTCGTATCGTATGAAAAGTACGTGAACTTACATCAAGCAATCCTTCAATGAACATTCTCTCCCGAGCACCAGTGACAAACACGTTTTTCCTCATTTTGTCCCCCCACAGTCACTCACACGTACACGCACACGCACACAAAGAAACAAGACATTTGCACGGCGCATTGTTGTTCAATTCAAGACACACAGCGGCCTGCAGGTGGATGGAGATGTAAATGGGACATTTCAACAGTAGTTGAAGAATGCTCTCCATGCAAATTTAAAAGACGCAATTAACAGCTGGGTTAACAAACACTACATTGGCCTGCCGAGAAGCACCTTGGAGGAGTATGTAAATCACACCCTCCATGCTGAAAAAATAATAAAAGATAAAAAGAAACAGAAGTTTACAGACACGTGTTAGCAATAAAAGATAGCACAAATTAAGACAAAGACACATTAAAAGATATGCAACTACAAAGTCGCAAACTGAACAAGAACTTTGTAAGAAAAACGGCGAACCATTACAAGATGACATCTATGTATAACCAAACAACAAACCTATCCTACCAAACAATCTGTACAAATGGGCTGCTATATTGAGTCATGGTGGAACATGTCTCAACAGGAGGGATGGTGGAGCAGATACATCAACATTATACAATTTATGGCTTTAATTCATGTTCAAAATTTTGTAGGGCATGTTTGATATGTGAAAGGCACTTTGTAAGGATATCATTCCTAGATATGGTATTCCTGAAAAAATATACAGTGATAATGGTGCCCATTTTGTTAACCAAATTTTGAAAAAGATAGGAGTGATGTTTCACATTGATCTAAAGAATCATTGTGCTTGCCACCCTCAAAGTGCTGGATTAGTGGAAATGATGAATGGAACAATAAAAAACAGACTCTGGAGACAACATCTGAAGCCAGCGGCAAATGGCCATCATTTTGCAGGACAATCAGGACGTCAGTGGGCGTTGGACCAATCAGATGACAGCAATTCCATACTTCCTTTTTGAAACATTGTATAAGTCGGGGCAAGAACAGATAACTTTGTTCAGTCTGCGCTATCTTCACTGTTCTGTCAATTTAAAATCACTGTGTAAGTACCCATAAAGGTGGCACGACAGTTCAGCGTGAAAGACAAAGGTAATGACATTAAGGCAAACACTTTCAGGGGAGCTAATATTTTACGGCGACAAGCAAACAGTCCAAACAGAACAGCAAAGAGCTCGACGTTTTTGTTGCCAAAAATATCTATTGTCCCAAACGCCTTGTCGGTGCCAATGACAAAATAGTAAGACATTAACTATATTGACAAGGAACTGGCATTGGTGGGATTTGAACCATCACCTCCTGAGAGACTGGAGCCTTAATCCAGCACTTTGGACCGCTCAGCCACACTCCCTGAAAAGCTTTGTAAGTGGAATTTTATTGGGAAATGTAAACCCGACCAAAAGTAAAATGATGGGATCCCTGACATTCCCTATCAGAGCCAACCTTGACATGAAAAATGTGGAAAGCAGCACTCTGAAATCATTTAAGCCAACAACTGCAATTCATTGGCTGAGAGAATAATCTTCTTATGCCGAGATCAAACAAAAGGATTTTAGCACCAATATAGGCCCGATTAGCTATCGCAGCCGATTTTCCAGATCGGGTCGCGACATATGTCGGGAACGATAAAACTTCTTGTCATGTGACATAAACCACGACAAACGATTTGGCCCTACGACGCCAAAATGATCTGGTAAATTGGATTTTTTTTTTTAATATCTTCTGTGTAGTGCGACAACTCTCTGGCAGCACAACTTGACGGAGACCAGAAGGATTGCTTATTGTGACCGGCGCATCATGTCCCTGGCTTGCCGTTGAAAAAATACTTGTGCGCCGTTGTTAACATTTATTCTCACGCATAAACCAATGTTTACCGAAGCTTTAGGGTGTGATTCGAAGGAACGCCGGCATGTTTCCGTACAACCATATGTGCTTGCGCTTGCTAGGGTACATAACATTTTGTTGCCTGCTTGCGAGCCATATCGTAGGAAAAGTACGTGAACATACCTCAAGCAATCCTTCAATGAACGTTCTCTCCCGAGCACCAGTGACAAACAGGTTTTTCCTCATTTTGTCCTCCCACAGTCACTCACACGCACACACAGAAACAAGACATTGGCGTGGTGCATTGTTGTTGTCGTCACCATCGTAACGAGTGTGTCCCGTTGCGTTGACCGGTAACATGTTTTCTGCTTCCACCTCTCGGACAGTGTTTGATTTGACAAGAGAAAGCACAGTGATGGTAAAAGACGGGATTGGGTGCTATCAGAATAAATGTCGAGTAGTGTTGCCACTGTCTGCCCGAGAAACGGCAAGATTTGATAGCAGTAGAAGTGACATAGTCTGACATCATCAGAATCAGAATCATCTTTATTGGCCAAGTATGTCCAAAAAAACAGACAAGGAATTTCTCTCCGGTAGTTGGAACCGCTCGACAACAGACAGTCAATTGACAGAGAACACATTTTTAGACATTGACTAAAAAAAAAAAAAAAAAAAAGAGCATTAAAGGGCATGATTGGCCAGTATTGGTCAACAACAGATATGCGAATAGTGCAGCGTGGCGAGACTACTACAGTGAGTGCACGAGTAATACATAATTGGCCCCACAGAAATGTGACAACGAACTCAAGTCAAAAAATGTCCAGCTTGTTGTAATGGAATTATAGGTTAGGTGTTTAAGAAGTTGATCGCAAGAGGGAAGAAGCTGTTGGAATGTCTACTAGTTCTAGTTTGCATTGATCGGTAGCGCCTACCTGAGGGAAGGAGCTGGAAGAGCTGGTGACCGGGGTGCAGACGGTCCGAGAGGATTTTGCACGCCCTTGTCTTAGTTCTGGCAGGGTGCAAGTCCTCAATGGTGGGTAGGGGGGTACCGACAATCCTTTCAGCAGTTTTGATTGTCCGTTGCAGTCAGAGTTTGTCCTTTTTTGTAGCAGCACCAAACCAGACTGTGATGGAAGAACACAGGACTGATTCAATGACCGCTGTGTAGAACTGCCTCAGCAGCTCCTTCGGCAGGCCATGCTTTCTCAGAAGCCGGAAGAAGTACATCCTCTGCTGGGCCTTTTTGAGGACATAGTTGATGTTGGTCGCCCACTTCAGGTCCTGAGAGATTGTAATTCCCAGGTACTTGAAGGTCTCGACGGTTGACACAAGGCAGCTGGACAACGTGAGGGGCAGTTGTGGCGAAAGGATGCCTCCAGAAGTCCACGATCATCGCTACAGTCTTGAGCGTGTTCAGTTCCAGGTTGTGTCGGCCACACCACAGCCCCAGCCGCTCCGCTTCCTGTCGATATGCAGACTCGTCACTGTCCTTGATGAGGCTGATGACAGTGGTGTCATCTGCAAACTTCAGGAGTTTGACAGCCGGGTGCGCTGAGGTGCAGTTGTTCGTGTAGAGAGAGAAGAGCAGGGGAGAGAGGACACAACCTTGGGGCAACCCAGTGCTGATGCTGCGTGTGGATTAGGTGGCCTCCCCCAGCCTCACCTGCTGTGTCCTGCCCATCAGAAAGCTGTAAATCCGCTGGCAGATGGCAGGTGAGATGCTGAACTGGAGAAGCTTGGATGAAAGGAGTTCAGGGATGATGGTGTTCAACGCTGAGCTGAAGTCCACGAACAGGATCCTCGCGTAGGTCCCTGCACTGTCGAGGTGTTCTAGAATGAAGTGCAGTCCCATGTTGACTGCATCATCCGCAGACCTGTTCGCTCGGTTGGCAAACTGCAGGGGATCCAGCAGGGGACCTGTGACGCTCTTGAGGTGGTCCAGCACGAGACGTTCAAAGGACTTCATAACCACAGATGTCAAGGCGACAGGAACTGTAGTCATTTAGACCAGAGATTGCAGGTTTCTTGGGGACTGGAATGATGGTGGAGCGTTTGAAACAGGATGGTACTTCGCAGTTCCAGAGATCTATTGAAGATCTGAGTGAAGACTGGCGCGATCTGGTCCGCGCAGACTTTGAGGCAGGATGGGGACACATGGTCTGGGCCTGCCGCTTTGTTAATATTTTGTTGTTTGAAGATGCACCTCACATCCTGTTCGCGGCTGGTTAACGCAGACGTTGGTGGTGTGATAGGGGTCGGTGGTGCGGCTGGGTGGGTGTGGGGTATGAAAGTGTCCTTTTCAAACCTGCAGTAGAAGGTATTCAAGTCGTTGGCTAGTGTGCTATTGTTCTGAGCTTAGGGGGATCGTCGCTTGTAATTAGTCAGCGATTGGAATGCATGCCAGACTGATTTAGCGTCCTTCGCGCTAAACTGTTTTTTCAACCTTGCTGCATAGTTCCTCTTTGCAATGTTAATTTCTTTAGTCAGCTGGTTTCTAGCTCGATTATACAGGGCCCTCTCCCCGCTCTGATATGCGTCCTCCTTAGCTTGGCGAAGCTGCTTAAGTTTGGCAGTGAACCACGGCTTTTTGTTGTTGAAAGTGCGAAATGACTTTGATGGTACATTCTTCGTGCATTTAAGTTCTTGCTTGTACGTCGGTATTAAGTGAATTAAGCAGTGATCAGACGAGCCCAGGGTGCCACGAGGTATAGCACGGTACGCGTTTTTAGCGTAGTATAGCAGTAGTCTAAAATGTTATTTTCCCTGGTAGGACAGTCAATGTGCTGCTTGTATTTAGGGAGTTCGTGGTTGAGTTTAGCTTTGTTAAAGTCCCTGAGAATAATGAGGGGTAAGTCCGGGTGTTTTTTTTTTTCAATTTCGTTGACTTGTTCGGCGAGCGTTAGCAGTGCGGCTTTCGTGTTAGCTTGAGGCGGAATATAGGCGCCAGCCAGAATGAATGATGCGACCTTGCACGGCGAGTAGAATGGCTTACATTTCAAAAACAACAACTCCAAATGCGGGCTGCAGTGTGTGTTGAGCTCCGTAATGCAGCCCTATCCAAGCAACGTCTTTTTGATGGACGCCCCTGCTTATTTCAGCAAGACAATGCCAAACCATATTCTGCACGTGTTACAACAGTGTGGCTTCGTAGTAAAAGAGTGCGGGTACTAGACTGGCCTGCCTGCACTCCAGACCTGTCTCCCATTGAAAATGTGTGGCGCATTATGAAGCGTAAAATACGACAACAGAGACCAGACTGTTGAACAGCTGAAGCTGTACATCAAGCAAGAATGGGAAAGAATTCCACCTACAAAGCTTCAACAAACTGTCCTCAGTTCCCAAATGTTTATTTAATGTTGTTAAAAGAAAAGGTGATGTAACTCAGTGGTAAACATGACCCTGTCCCAGCTTTTTTGGAACGTGTTGCAGCCATAATTATGATTATTTGCTAAAAACAATAAAGTTTATCAGTTTGAACATTAAATATCTTGTCTTTGTAGTGTATTCAATTAAATATAGGTTGAACATGATTTTCAAATCATTGTATTCTGTTTTTATTTGTGTTTAAAACAACGTCCCAACTTCATTGGAATTGGGGTTGTATATTTAAAATAACCACAGCTTGGCTTCCGATAAGTCACTTTAGCTTAATGCAAACAATGTACAATATTTGGAAACAATATGGTGGAGCAATAGATATAGACGGACAATATAACAATACTCACGGGCATATATTCTTCATCATCTGCAAAGCATGACGAATATTACTGCGGTTTATTGAGTTTTGAGTGTCTCCATGTACAGTATATCCATATGTCTGAATTATACTGCTCCCAGCTGGCCGTGGTGTAAACACCAGAAGCGGCAGAATGTCCATTAAATTGAAGCAAAAAACTGTCAAAAATTATTTTGATGACAATTTTTTTTTTTGAGAGAGAGAGATTGGGATGGATTAATGGGATTTTCCTTAATTTGTGGAAAGATGACTGAAGAGATTAAATATTACGTGAAGTTACAAGCATGGTCACGAAACTAATTGAACTCAAGGCACCACTGTCTTCTTAAAAAAGGACTCAAGTTACCTCTGCTTCTACAGCCAGCTGGTAGGCAATTTTCAAGTCTCCCAGCTGCAAGGCCAGCTCAAACCTATGCTCAGGGTCTGTCGACAGCGCTAATGCCTGCTGCTTGAAACCCTGGAAGACAAAAAAATATATAAGCACAGAGGAATCAATGAAATGAAATGTAATGACAGGCTAATAATGCACTGACCTGTTTTTTTTTCTTTCATGGAAATCAGATAAGGGTGTGGGATTTTATTGCAGGAAAGCTCCCACCAGGGTGGATGTGGAGGCCACAAAGAAGAGAGCTGCCCCTCACGTTGTCCAGCTGCCTTGTGTCAACCGTCGAGACCTTCAAGTTCCTGGGAATTACAATCTCTCAGGACCTGAAGTGGGCGAACAACATCAACTCCGTCCTCCAAAAGGCCCAGCAGAGGATGTACTTCCTGCGGCTTCTGAGAAAGCACGGCCTGCCACCGGAGCTGCTGAGACAGTTCTACACAGCGGTCATCGAATCAGTCCAGTGTTCTTCCATCACAGTCTGGTTTGGTGCTGCTACAAAAAAGGACAAACTCCGACTGCAACGGACAATCAAAACTGCTGAAAGGATTGTCGGTACCCCCCTACCCACCATTGAGGACTTGCACGCTGCCAGAACTAAGACAAGGGCGTGCAAAATCCTCTCGGACCGTCTGCACCCCGGTCACCAGCTCTTCCAGCTCCTTCCCTCAGGTAGGCGCTACCGATCAACGCAAACTAGAACTAGTAGACATTCCAACAGCTTCTTCCCTCTTGCGATCAACTTCTTAAACACCTAACCTATAATTCCATTACAACAAGCTGGCAATTTTTTGACTTGAGTTCGTTGTCACATTTCTGTGGGGCCAATTATGTATTACTCGTGCACTCACTGTAGTTGTCTCGCCATGCTGCACTATTTGCATATACTGGCCACTCATGCCAGAGTAGCATCTGCTCCATTTGCACACTGATTGAGGAGTATCTGTAACATTTGCACAACCAACATTGTCCCAGTTGATCGCACTACTCGTCACTTTAAACCGCATACACTCCTTGAAGTCTCAGCGCCCTTTGCACAATGGTCATTGCACCGGACTATTGCAATATTAGTCGTTCGAACTGCTCTAAGTGCTAGAGGACTCTGCATCTTTTTGCACAATTGTTTTTTGTCAATGTCTTTATGTCCCCAAAGTGTTCTGTAAATTGACTGTCTGTTGTACTAGAGCGGCTCCAACTACCGGAGACAAATTCCTTGTGTGTTTTGGACATACTTGGCAAATAAAGATGATTCTGATTCTGATGTCGGAGAAGACATTGGCTGCAGGGAGCCACTGTGGACATGAGATGCAAGACTGTGGAGACCGCGCCTGGAGCCAGCAGCAAATGGTCATCATTCTGTAGAGCAATGAGGACGTCAGTGGGCGTTGGACCAATCAGATGACAGCGATTCCATACTTCCTTTTTGAAACATTGTATAAATCGGGGGCAAGCACTGATAGCTTTGTTCAGTCTGGGCTGTCTCTGCTGTGGCTAGGATTGTCATGAACGGAACAGAGGATAGGACCCAAAAATGCAAGACTCCAAAACAAATGGACAGTTTCCAAAAAGAGAGGTTTAATAGACGGGCATAGGTCGGTACACGGGCAGGCAATCCAAGAAAGGCAACAGTATCCAAGAACATGAGGCAAGGTCGATAATCGGAACAGGGTCAAAGTCTTACTGTGAGTCTGTGACAAGGAATGCTGGAACGTGACGACAAGGTACAACGAACTGGCGACGAGAGGGAATGAGACCCGAGGTTAAATACAATCGGTAATTAGGTATGAACGAGGCACAGGTGGTGAAGATGCTCACAGGAGCAGGTGTGTGAGAAACGAGGAAGAGGAAGACAAAACGTGGAACACAGACACACACACACACACACATGACAGTACCCCCCCCCTTAACGGCCGGCCCCAGACGGCCCTGGGGCCCCTGGATGCGCAACGTGGAAGTCCCGAATGAGCGAATCATCCATGATAAACGCAGACGGTACCCATGAACGTTCCTCAGGCCCATAGCCCTCCCAGTCCACCAGATATTGAAACCCCCTCCCCCTCCGACGAGACGACAACAGCCGCTTCACAGCGAAGACAGGGCCCCCATCCACAAACCGGGGGGGAGGAGGGGGCCTGGAAGGCGGGACCAGAGGGGACTCCCGGGCTGGTTTGAGTAGGCTGACATGAAAAGCAGGGTGGACCCGCATCGACCTTGGGAGCCTCAGCTTCACGGTGACAGGGTTGATGATCTTTGTGATGGGGAAGGGCCCAACGAACCTGCGAGTGAGCTTCTTGGACCCCACCCGGAGTGGAATATGTTTGGTCGAGAGCCAAACTCGCTGACCCACTTTGTAGTTCGGGGCCGGTGTCCTCCGACGGTCAGCAGCGGCTTTGTAGGACCGTCCCTGGCGCAGCAGCATCTGTCGGGCTCGCTCCCAGGTCCTCCTGCAGCGTCTCACCAAGGTTAATGCCGCTGGAACTGTGGACTCAGGGGCTATGGCAGGAAACAGAGATGGTTGGTAACCATGCACAACGTGAAAAGGCGATAGACCAGTGGATGCAGAGGGGAGGGAATTGTGTGAGAATTCGACCCAAAAATGCAAGACTCCAAAACAAATGGACAGTTTCCAAAAAGAGAGGTTTAATAGACGGGCATAGGTCGGTACACGGGCAGGCAATCCAAGAAAGGCAACAGTATCCAAGAACATGAGGCAAAGAGGCAAGGTCGATAATCGGAACAGGGTCAAAGTCTTACTGTGAGTCTGTGACAAGGAATGCTGGAACGTGACGACAAGGTACAACGAACTGGCGACGAGAGGGAATGAGACCCGAGGTTAAATACAATCGGTAATTAGGTATGAACGAGGCACAGGTGGTGAAGATGCTCACAGGAGCAGGTGTGTGAGAAACGAGGAAGAGGAAGACAAAACCTGGAACACACACACACACACACACACAGACACACCCACACACACACATGACAAGGATAAGCGTAGCTGCTGACCCAGAGCTCTGTAAAATGTATAGATTCCTCTGTCAGGAATAAATTGGTTGACTTTGAACACATCGTTATAATTGTAGTTCTTTCACGAAAACGAACACGCATGGAACCTCGAGAGTAATAGGTGATTATATAATTCAGGTTCCTTCAGTTCCTGCAACATGTGTTCAAGTAGTACCGGTGAGTTTTTTTTTTTTTTTTAAGATTTATAGTTACGTTACATCAATGCTAATTTCCGTAAAAGCGCCTATGGTGTTTCACAGAATATGTTAGCATTAAACTAGGTGTCTTTTAATGCAGCCCTATGGGGGCACAAGCCAGTGCAAACTGTAGGCCGGTCCCAAGCGTCAGGAAAGGCATCCGGCTTAAAACGTTGACAAACAAATCTGAGCGTTCATCTAAAGAATTCCATACCGGCTCGGTCATGGCCGGGTTCACAATGTCTGTCCCCAGCACAGTTAACCTGCAGGGCGACGGTGGAAATTTAGCTACTGTCTGTCGAAGACGAATGAGAGGTGGAAAGAGAGTTCTTGGGCAGAAAGAAAAGAGGAAAGCACAGAGCCTAGAATTGAATGTGGGGACTATGACAGGAAAAGTTCGCGAGTTGGTTGACATGATGAGAAAGGTTGATCTATTGTGTGTCCAGGAGAGCAGGTGGAAAGGCAGTAAGGCCAGAAGTTTAGGGGGCAGGGTTTAAGTTATTTTCCCATGGTGTTGACGGGAAGAGAAATGGAGTAGGGATTATTTTAAAAGAAGAGTTAACTAAGAATGTCTTGGAGGTGAAAAGAGTATCAGATCGAGTGATGAGGCTGATACTTGAAATTGAGGGTGTTATGTATTATGTAATGTCCCAGATGATTCTGGTGGTAGGGAGGAAGACTCAGAAGACAAAGGCAGAGTAGAGAACCATGTGGTGGAAGCTGAGAAAGGAAGAGTGTTGCGCGGCTTTTCGGGAAGAGCTGAGACAGGATCTCGGTGGACAGGAGGAGCTCCAGAAGATTGGACCACTACAGCCAATGTGATCAGAGAGACAGGCAGGAGAGTACTTGGTGTATCTTCTGGCAGGAAAGGAGAGAAGGAAACTTGGTGGTGGAACCTCAAAGTACAGGAAAACATACAAGGAAAGAGGTTAGCTAAGAAGAAGTGAGACACTTGAGAGGACAGAGGAGAGGAGCAAGGGATACGTTGAGATGCGACATAGGGCAAAGGTAGAGATGGCAAAGGCCAAACAAGAGGCATATGAGGACATGTATGCCAGGTTGGACACTAAAGAAGGAGAAAATGATTTCTCCAGGTTGGCCAGACAGAGGCATAGAGATGGGAAGGATGTGCAGCAGGTTCGGGTGATTCAGGATAGAGATGGAAATGGGTTGACCGGTGCCAGTAGTGTGCTGGACAGATAGAATACTTTGAAGAGTTGATGAATGAGGAAAATGAGAGAGAATGAAGAACAGAAGAGGGTGGTGGACGAGGAAGTGGCAAAGACTAGTAAGGGGGAAGTTAGAAAGGCATTGAAGGGGATGAAAAATGGAAAGGCAGTTGGTCCTGATGCATTATTTGCCTTGAGGATGTTGATGGAAAAGTACAGAGAAGGTTAGAAGTCGCTAAATTGTGGGACAGCCAAGGTTAGATGTTTTGGAGACAAAGTTGGAGAGAGCAGACTTCTATGGTTTGAACACATCCAGAGGAGAGATAGTGGGTATATTGTTAAGGGCGATGAGGATGGAGCTGCCAGGCAAGAGAGCTAGAGGAAGACCAAAGAGAAGGTTGATGGATGTTGTGAGGAAAGACATGAGGGCAGTTGGTGTTGGAGAGGTGGATGCAGGCGATAGGCTGACACGGAAAAGGATGAGACGCTGTGGCGACCCCTCACGTGCTTGACTGACTGGGAGCATTTCCTGCTGACACGCTGCTTATAGAGGAAAGGTGGACGTGACTGAGGACAGCATGCGGACGTTAAAGGGGGGAGGATGCGCGTGAAAGAGGACGCTAAAGGCACGCCCCCAGTAGGTATATCGCGCCGGTATGTGCATTGTGCAAAACAACATCGGTTTGGCTAAGGACCCCCAAAATATATATATATCAACTGTATATATTGCTGTACAAAGAGATCCAACGGTGGAAAGATGCTTCAATTTTTAAATCACACCGTGTTTATACTGTATATTTCTGCATTATTTTATGGTTTTTATATGAAGACTTTTTAGTTTTACTGTCATTCCAAAGCCTTTTTAGAATGGTACACATTCCGTTCCAAATTAAAATGAACATAAAAGAACATGCAACAATTGTACAAAACAAACTAAACATTTTTGGCAATATGGCAATTGTACATTCATATTAACAGTAGCAACAACTGAGCACAAGCCAATATGAATTATATGTTGAGCATGGAAAAAATATTTCCTCTTTAAAAAAAACCAAAGTATTGCACAAAGTTAAAATAGTTTACAATGTAGCAACTTAATTTTTTACATTTAGATCAGTTATGTTCGTTTCGTTTTTCTCCATTTTTAATCCCTAAAGGAATGTTCAAATTTCACCTGTGACATCGGAATGATCAGTAAACAATTTCCTGGTGTAGCATGAGTCCATAGGTTTGTCTTTGAACATTTTCATTTTCCTGATTGGAGTAAATGTCAATATCAATTTTCTTTACCACCTGTGAGTTGTAGCCCATTCCAGCTGACTTTGGGTGAAAGATTGATATAACTGCTCCAAAGGTTTTCTTCTTGTACAGATAAGGCACACTCCAACTGAAGTTTGACCAGCATTTTTCTTCTTTACACCAGTAAACACAGTGAAAAACGTGTGCGCCTTCTGACCAGAAATTTAGGAGTTGTTACAGTCCTTTAGCGTCCATTTTCTTGTTTTCACCTGGCAGCACGTTTCCTTTTCACTGATCATGTGACGCTGCATGCTGACGATTCAGTGGCAATATACACTGTGACCAGTAGGTGGTAGTAACATGCCACAGAACTTGTAGACATTACGTTTTAAAAAAGACATTTTCTCTGTAGAAACATAAAACTGCACAAAAAGAAACACTTTTTTTGTGACAGCTACACTGCCACCAAAATTACAAAGGTTTATATTCACTCATATGTTAAACAAATTAAATTTTTGACAATTAACCAAGTTGTCACCTCAACATCAAAACAATGTACAGGAAGTCCTTGAGTGACGACGCACTCGACCGACGACGTTTCGACTTTACGATGCCCGTAGTTCGTCCGCCATTTTGTCCCAGCACCATAGTGTTTCTGCTTAGCTAGTGCATAGTTGTCTGTGTTTGTGCGCCAGGAGTATATTTGCCTTATTCGCCCTCCTTTTTTCACACTCTCAGCATTAATGGTAAGTACAGCATCTTATTTTTTTATTTTAATGTATTTTAGTTTCTTTATACAAAGTGTTAACCTTTCCTGCTACGGTCAGGACCGTGGTCGGGAGACGCAGGGGTTAACTCCCTTCTCTCGTTGCACAGCTGAGCTGGGTGGCGGCAACAATAAAGGCACGAAGCACCGATTTGCTGTTTTAATGGCTTTATTAGCTCATCTGCACATTCAACGTCAACGGGTCCTCCGCTAATCACTACTCTTCCCAGGTCGGCGTCACTACACTTGCTACTGTACACACTCACATCGACGCGCACTCCTTCCTCCTTCGCAGTCCCGTCTCACTCACACATCGACGCACACGCCCACACACACTGAGCTTGCTGTCACAATCACGTGGGACAATACCCGTAACAGAAGTATTTCGCCGTAAATTTCGACTTTAATGATTAAATCTGACTTACGCGGAAATTCGTGTTACGTCGCCAGCGTAGGAATGGAACTCGTCCGTAAATCGAGGACTTCCTGTACATATGACGACATCGACAACCCGGAAGTCAGATCAGCTTGTCACAGCGTCGAGCCAGCGATCTTCAACTGTTAAAAATACTATTTCTAAATGCAACTGACATGTACCCATTATGTGACAGGAAAGGATATAATAATATTAAATTAAAGATGCACATAATAAACAAAGAGCAACATAAGGATGGTTCAGGGTTACCAACTGAATGAAATATGGTCACCCACCTCTCCCACAGGAAGATTGTACAAAAGGGCAGAGGCGGGGCAGGAGAAAACATTTATAGTGGGAACCACAGAAGAAGAAATTACAGAGGAGGAGCACCGAGATACAGACACACAGTTTACACTGGATTGGGAGGCATTTTCTTGTTAGGCAGTTACATATTTTGTGTAATTATATATAAACTTCATTAAACACACAGATTGACCCGCTTACACATGTGAAGTTCTTAAAATATTTGATCTCAGACTGTGGTTAATGAACCCGCGTTTGCAGTGGCGTTCCACCACCTGTGGGTGTCGCTAGTACCCCGTCCATTGTCCCGGTCTGGCTGGGAGGGGGAAGTTAATTAATTTAGTGTTCTGGTGCCAAACCAGGTGTCTTTTATCTCGGCTTTGATGCTCCTGGCTTGTGATTCACTTAGCGTCTGTGTGCAAAGTCTTTTAATGGCGTGTCTGCTACATATCCCCCCTTCGTTGGCTTGATCCGGCTCGATGGGGGATCTCGGCGACATCTCGTTGGACGATGGCAGGAACACACACAACAATGCATTTACCAAGGTACAACATTAGTGCATATGCACCCCCCCCCCCTCCCCTTTATGGCTATAACAGTTGTCCATGGCAACTTCTTACTTAAGGTCAGTGTTAAATATATTTTAGAAGTTATCATTTATTTGCTTAGCTTGCATTAGAATTATGGCCGTTTTTTAGAAAGGGAGATGTCTCTCCTTCAAGAAGATGACTCAGCATCATCCGATGGAAGGGCGCCTTGACCAAGGACGTGATCGGATGTGGTCGGGGACGTGCAAGGTGTTGGTCCAATACTTTGTGTTGTGTCTTGTTGTTTAGAACGTTATGTCTTGAAAAACCCTCCTATTTTCAAATGTTTTGTGTTGTGTCTTGTTGCTGAGAACGTTATGTCTTGTAAAACCCTCCTATTTTCAAACTATTTTCCCTCGAGTGTCTCGCCTAACGATTGGAGGTTAGCGGTTTGTCTCTCCATACTGCGTCGAATGTTAGGAATTTCGGTTCGGAGCGCCCCAATTTGTTTCTTAACCGTGTTTAAGCTGATGCTGTTAACCGTGGAGGTTCCTATGCTAAACAATGAGGAGGCCACCTACAAAACGCTTTGAACGTCTGGGGATTCCGCTGATGTCGGCCTTGGTGACGGCGAATTTTTCTAGTTGCTGGAGCAGGTGTGTGGTGTCGAAGGCGCATGGTGGATCGCGTTGCGGGACCACATGGCTCATGGGGAGAACATACAAACTCACAAAGGCGAGGCCAGATTTGAACCCGTCCTCAGAACTGTGAGGCAGACGTGCTAACCATGCCACGGTGACAGCTAAATTAGCTCCTTAACGAATACGCTAAGTCTATCCAGCACAAGAAACCCTTTACGCTCAGTGGTTCGAGCACTGGTTTCGTAAACCATTGCTTGTGAGGGCCATTCTAACTGAGGCCTGAAGTCAATTTTTGCAGTTGCAATTCATGATGCTATCCACATTTGGAATGTGGCTCTCTGCATGGTCATTTTGAGTGTGTCAAAAATCATCAGGTACGCTTTCATCCCTTGCGAATTAGTTGATGACAGACCTTTCCAACCTTTTGTCTACTTAAATCTCAGAATACTTGAAGTTTCATTTTGCAAAATGAGGTGTAAGTACATTAGGTGAAACACTAACAGGCCTCTTGTTCATGCATTGTTGACCTACAGTTGGACCAAAATGGAAATTTATGGTACAGAGATAGTGAGTACTGACTGAAGAGAAGAAGGTTGCTGTTCCAACGACAACTGCTGAGTGTCAACAGGGACAAGTGAGAATTGAACTAATGAACCCTGTTTTACAAGACCAGTGCTCTAACAGGTGAGCTATGA
>NW_026904315.1:0-41812 GCF_024500275.1 Phycodurus eques | reverse complement strand
AAATAAAAAAGTGTACAGCAGGCGCTGGGAAGCATTTTAAGCAATAAAAACTGCAATGTGTGTAAAACTCCAACCAAAGCTTTGGGATTCAAAACCACTGCCTGTAACTAGTATAAGGGGAGAGTTTACTCTAAAAAGCAAGAGAATTACTGGAAAGCATCCTTTGTGAAGTTATGAGTCACAATAAAAAAAGTGTACAGCAGGCGCTGGGAAAGCATTTTTAAGCAATAAAAACTGCAAATGTGTGTAAAACTCCAACCAAAAGCTTTGGATTCAAACCACTGCCTGTAACTAGTATAAAGGGGAGAGTTTCTCCTCAAAAAGCAAGAGATTTACTGGGAAAGCATCCTTTGTGAAGTTATGAGTTAAATAAAAAAGTGTACAGCAGGCGCTGGGAAGCATTTTTAAGCAATAAAAATTGCAAATGTTTGTAAAATTCCAACCAAAGCTTTGGGATTCAAACCACTGTCTGTAACTAGTATAAAGGGGAGAGTTTTACGATAAAAAGCAAGATAATTTAATGGGAAAGCATCCTTTGTGAAGTTATGAGTTAAAATAAAAAAAGTGTACAGCAGGTGCTGGGAAGCATTTTTAAAGCAATAAAAACTGCAGATGTGTGTAAAACTCCAACCAAAGCTTTGGGATTCAAACCACTGCCCTATAACTAGTATCAAGGGGAGAGTTTTACTCTAAAAAGCAAGAGAATTTATTGGGAAAGCATCCTTTGTGAAGTTATGAGTCAAAATAAAAAAAGTGTACAGCAGAGGGAGCTGGGGAGCATCTTTAAGCAATAAAATCAGCAAATGTGTGTAAAACTCCAACCAAAGCTTTAGGATTCAAAACCACTGCCTGTAACGAGTACAAAGGGGAGAGTTTTTCTCCAAAAAGCAAGAGAATTTACTGGGAAAGCATCCTTTGGGAAGTTATGAGTCTAAATAAAAAGAGTATACAGCAGGCGCTGGGAAGCATTTTTTAAGCAATAAATACTGCAAATGTGTGTAAAACCCCAACCAAAGCTTTGGGATTCAAACCACTTGCCTGTAACGACTACAAAGGGGAGAGTTCTACTCTAAAAAGCAAGAGACTTTACTGGGAAAGCATCCTTTGGGAAGTTATGAGTAAAAATAAAAAGTGTACAGGAGGCGCTGGGAAGCATTTTTAAGCGATAAAAACTGCAAATGTGTGTAAAACTCAAACCAAAGCTTTGTGATTCATACGACTGCCTGTAACTCGTATAAAGGGGAGAGTTTTACTCTAAAAAGCAAGATAATTTACTGGGAAAGCATCCTTTGTGAAGTTCTGAGTCAAAATGAAAAAAGTGTACAGCAGAGGGAGCTGGGAAGCATTTTTAAGCAATAAAACTGCAAATGTGTGTAAAACTCAAACCAAACCTTTGGGATTCAAACCACTGCCTGTAACTAGTATAAAGGGGAGAGTTCTACTCTAAAAATCAATAGAATTTACTGGGAAAGCATCCTTTGTGAAGTTATGAGTCAAAATAGAAAAAGTGTACAGCAGGCACAGGGAAGCATTTTTTAAGCGATAAAAACTGCAAATGTGTGTAAAACTCCAACCAAAGCTTTTGGATTCAAACCACAACCTGTAACTAGTATAAATGGGAGAGTTTTACTCTAAAAAGCAAGAGAATTTACGGGGAAAGCAGCCTTCGTGAAGTTATGAGTGACAATAAAAAAAGTGTACAGCAGAGGGAGCTGGGAAGCATTTTTAAGCGATAGAAACTGCAAATGTGTGTAAAATTCCAACCAAGCTTTTGGAATCAAACCACTGCCTGTAACTCGTATAAAGGGGAGAGTTCTCCTCGAAAAAAGCAAGAGAATGTACTGGGAAAGCATCCTTTGTGAAGTTATGAGTCAAAATGAAAAAAGTGTACAGCAGGCGCTGGGAAGCATTTTTAAGCGATAAAAACTGCAAATGTGTGGAAAACTCACAAACCACAACCTGGAACTTGTATAAAGGGGAGAGTTTTACTCTAAAAAGCAAGATAATTTACTGGGAAAGCATCCTTTATGAAGTTATGAGTCAAAATAAAAAAAGTTTACAGCAGGCGCTCGGAAGAATTTTTAAGCAATAAGAACTGTAAATGTGTGTAAAACTCCAACCAAAGCTTTTGTATACAAACCACAACCTGCAACTAGTATAAACGGGAGAGTTTTACTCTAAAAAAGCAACAGAATTTACTGGGAAAGCATCCTTTGTGAAGTTCTGAGTCAAAATGTAAAAGGTGTAAAGCAGAGGGAGCTGGGAAGCATTTTTAAGCAATAAAAAACTGCAAATATGTGTAAAACTCAAACCAAAGCTTTGGGATTCAAACCACTGCCTGTAAATTGTTTAAAGGGGAGAGTTCTACTCTAAAAATCAATAGAATTATCTGGGAAAGCATCCTTTGTGAAGTTATGAGTCAAAATAAAAAAAGTGTACAGCAGGCGCTGGGAAGCATTTTTAAGCGATAAAAACTGCAAATGTGTGTAAAACTCAAACCAAAGCTTTGGGATTAAAACCACTGCCTGTAACAAGTATAAAGGGGAGAGTTTTACTCTAAAAACCAAGAGAATTAACTGGGAAAGCATTCTTTGTGAAGTTATGAGTCACAATAAAAAAAGTGTACAGCACAGGGAGCTGGGAAGCATTGTTAAGCAATAAAAACTGCAAATGTGTGTAAAACTCAAACCAAACCTTTGGGATTCAAACCACTGCCTGTAACTAGTATAAAGGGGAGAGTTCTACTCTAAAAATAAATAGAATTATCTGGGAAAGCATCCTTTGTGAAGTTATGAGTCAAAATAAAAGAAGTGTACAGCAGGCGCTGGGAAGCATTTTTAAGCAACAAAAACTACATATGTGTCTAAAACCCCAACCAAAGCTTTGGGACTCAAACCACGGCCTGTAACTAGTATAAAGCAGAGAGTTTTACTCTAAAAAGCAAAATAATTTAATGGGAAAGCATCCTTTGTGAAGTTATGAGTCACAATCAAAAAAGTGTACAGCAGAGGGAGCTGGGAAGCATTTTTAAGCAATAAAAACTGCAAATGTGTGTAAAACTCATACCAAAGCTTTGGGATTCAAATCACAACCTGCAACTAGTATAAATGGGAGAGTTTTACTATAAAAAGCAAGAGAATTTACTGGGAAAGCATCCTTTTTGAAGTTATGAGTCAAAATAAAAAAAGTTTCCAAAGTCGCTGGGAAGCATTTTTAAGCAATAAAAATTGCAAATGTTTGTAAAATTCCAACCAAAGCTTTGGGATTCAAACCACTGTCTGTAACTAGTATAAAGGGGAGAGTTTTACGATAAAAAGCAAGATAATTTAATGGGAAAGCATCCTTTGTGAAGTTATGAATCAAAAAATAAAAAGTGTACAGCAGGCGCTGGGAAGCATTTTTAAGCGATAAAAACTGCAAATGTGTGTAAAACTCAAACCAAAGCTTTGGGATTCAAATCACAACCTGCAACTAGTATAAAGGGGAGAGTTTTACTCTAAAAAGCAAGCAAATTTATTGGGAAAGCATCCTTTGTGAAGTTCTGAGTCAAAATGTAAAAAGTGTACAGCAGAGGGAGATGGGAAGCATTTTTCAGCAATAAAAACTGCAAATGTGTGTAAAACTCAAACCAAAGCTTTGGGATGCAAACCACTGCCTGTAACTAGTATAAAGGGGAAAGTTCTACTCTAAAAATCAAGAGAATTTAGTGGGAAAGCATCCTTTGTGAAGTAATGAGTCAAAATAAAAAAAAGTGTACAGCAGGCGCTGGGAAGCATTTTTAAGCTATAAAAACTGCAAATGTGTGTAAAACTCCAACTAAAGCTTTGGGATTCAAACCACAACCTGTAACTAGTATAAAGGGGATAGTTTTACTCTAAAAAGCAAAATAATTTACTGGGAAAGCATCCTTTGTGAAGTTATGAGTCAAAATAAAAAAAAAGTGTACAGCAGAGGGAGCTGGGAAGCATTTTTAAGCAATAAAAACTGCAAATATGTGTAAAACTCCAACCAAAGCTTTGGGATTCAAACCACTGCCTGTAACTTGTATAACGGGGAGAGTTATACTCCAAAAAACAAGAGACTTTAGTGGGAAAGCATCCTTTGTGAAGTTATGAGTCAAAATTAAAAAAAAGTGTACAGCAGGCGCTGGGAAGCATTTTTAAGCAATAAAAACAGCAAATGTGTGTAAGATTCCAACCAAAGCTTTGGGATTCAAACCACTGCCTGTAACTAGTATAAAGGGGAGAGTTTTACTCTAAAATGCAAGAGAATTTACTTGGAAAGCATCCATTGTGAAGTTATGAGTCAAAATGAAAACGTTTCGGCAATAAAAACTGCAAATGTTTGTAAAACTCCAACCAAAGCTTTGGGATTCAAACCACTGCCTGTAACGAGTATAAAGGGGATAGTTTTACTCAAAAAGGCAAGAGAATTTACTGGGAAAGCATCCTTTGTGAATTTAAAAGTGAAAATAAAAGGAGTGTACAGCAGGCGCTGGGAAGCATTTTTCAGCAATAAAAACTGCAAATGTGTGTAAAACTCCAACCAAAGCTTTGGGATTCAAACCACTGCCTGTAACTAGTATAAAGGGGAGAGTTCTACTCTAAAATGCAAGAGAATGTACTTGGAAATCATCCTTTGTGAAGTTTTGAGTCAAAATAAAAGAAGTGTACAGCAGGCGCTGGGAAGCATTTTTAAGCGATAAAAACAGTAAATGTGTGTCAAACTCCAACCAAAGCTTTGGGATTCAAACCAGTGCCTGTAACTAGTATAAAGGGGAGAGTTCTACTCGAAAAGGCAAGAGAATTTACTGGGAAAGCATCCTTTGTGAAGTTATGAGTTACAATAAAAAAAAGTGTACAGCAGAGGGAGCTGGGAAGCATTTTTAAGCAATAAAAACAGCAAATGTGTGTAAAACTCACAAACCAAAACCTGTAACTCGTCTAAAGGGGAGAGTTTTACTCTAAAAAGCAAGAGACTTTACTCGGAAAGCATCCTTTGTGAAGTTATGAGTGAAAATAAAAAGAGTGTACAGCAGGCGCTGGGGAAGCATTTTTAAGCAATAAAAACTGCAAATGTGTGTAAAACTCCAACCAAAGCTTTGGGATTCAAACCACTGCCTGTAACTAGTATAAAGGGGAGAGTTTTACTCTAAAAAGCAAGAGAATTTACTGGGAAAGCATCCTTTGGGAAGTTATGATTCAAAATAAAAAGAGTGTACAGCAGGCGCTGGGAAGCATTTTTCAGCAATAAAAACTGCAAATGTGTGTAAAACTCCAACCAAAGCTTTGGGATTCAAACCACTGCCTGTAACTAGTATAACGTGGAGAGTTTTACTCTAAAATGCAAGAAAATGTACTTGGAAAGCCTCCTTTGTGAAGTTATGAGTCAAAATAAAAAAAGTGTACAGCAGGTGCTGGGAAGGATTTTTCAGCAATAAAAACTGCAAATGCTTGTAAAACTCCAACCAAAGCTTTGGGATTCAAACCACTGCCTGTAACTAGTATAACGGGGAGAGTTCTACTCTAAAAAGCAAGAGACTTTACTGGGAAATCATCCTTTGTGAAGTTATGAGTGACAATAAAAAAGTGTACAGCAGGCGCCGGGAAGCATTTTTAAGCAATAAAAACTGCAAATGTGTGTAAAACTCCAACCAAAGCTTTGGGATTCAAACCACTTCCTATAACTAGTATAAAGGGTAGAGTTTTACTCTAAAAAGCAAGAGAATGTAATGGGAAAGCATCTTTTGTGAAGTTATGAGTCAAAATAAAAAAAGTGTACAGCAGGCGCTGGGAAGCATTTTTAAGCGATAAAAACTGCAAATGTGTGTAAAACTCCAACCAAAGCTTTGGGATTCAAACTACTGCCTATAACTAGTATAAAGGGGAGAGTTTTACTTTAAAATGCAAGAGAATTTACTTGGAAAGCATCCTTTGTGAATTTAAAAGTGAAAATAAAAAAAGTGTATAGCAGGCGCTGCGAAGCATTTTTAAGCAATAAAAACAGCAAATGTGTGTCAAACTCCAACCAAAGCTTTGGGATTAAAACCAGTGCCTGTAACTAGTATAAAGCGGATAGTTCTACTCGAAAAGGCAAGAGAATTTACTGGGAAAGCATCCTTTGTGAAGTTATGTGTTAAAATAAAAAAAGTGTACAGCAGGTGCTGGGAAGCATTTTTAAGCAATAAAAACTGCAAATGTTTGTAAAACTCCAACTAAAGCTTTGGGATTCAAACCACTGCCTGTAACTAGTATGAAGGGGAGAGTTTTATTCTCAAAAGCAAAATAATTTACTGGGAAAGCATCCTTTGTGAAGTTATGAGTTACAATAAAAAAAGTGTACAGCAGAGGGAGCTGGGAAGCATTTTTAAGCAATAAAAACAGCAAATGTGTGTAAAACTCCAACCAAAGCTTTGGGATTCAAACCACAACCTGTAACTAGTATAAAGGGGAGAGTTTTACTCTGAAATGCAAGTGTATTTACTTGGAAAGCATCCTTTGTGAAGTTATGAGTCAAATTGAAAAAATTGTACAGCAGGCGCTGGGAAGCATTTTTAAGCAATAAAAACTGCAAATGTGTGTAAAATTCCAACCAAAGCTTTGGGATTCAAACCACTGCCTGTAACTAGTATAAAGGGGAGAGTTCTACTCTAAAATGCAAGAGAATTTACTGGGAAATCATCCTTTGTGAAGTTTTGAGTCAAAATAAAAAATTTGTACAGTCGGCGCTGGGAAGCATTTTTAAGCAATAAAAACAGCAAATGTGTGTTAAACTCCAACCAAAGCTTTGGGATTCAAACCACTGCCTGTAACTAGTATCAAGGGGAGAGTTCTACTCTAAAAAGCAAGAGAATTTACTGGGAAAGCATCCTTTGTGAAGTTATGAGTCAAAATAAAAAAAGTGTACAGCAGGCGCTGGGAAGCATTTTTAAGCAATAAAAACTGCGATTGTTTGTAAAACTCCAAGCAAAGCTTTGGGATTCAAACCACGGCCTGTAAAGAGTATAAAGGGGAGATTTCTACTCTAAAAAGCAAGAGACTTTACTGGGAAAGCATCCTTTGTGAAGTTATGAGTGAAAAAAAAAAACGTGTGCAGCAGGCGCTGGGAAGCATTTTTAAGCAATAAAAAAAGCAAATGTGTGTAAAACTCCAACCAAAGCTTTGGGATTCAAACCACTGCCTGTAACTAGTATAAAGGGGAGAGTTCTACTCTAAAATGCAAGAGAATTTACTTGGAAATCATCCTTTGTGAAGTTTTGAGTCAAAAAAGGAAATTTGTACAGTCGGCGCTGGGAAGCATTTTTAAGCAATAAAAACAGCAAATGTGTGTAAAACTCCAACCAAAGCTTTGGGATTCAAACCACTGCCTGTAACTAGTATCAAGGGGAGAGTTCTACTCTAAAAAGCAAGAGAATTTACTGGGAAATCATCCTTTGTGAAGTTATGAGTCAAAATAAAAAAAGTGTACAGCAGGCGCTGGGAAGCATTTTTAAGCAATAAAAACTGCAAATGTTTGAAAAAATCCAACCAAAGCTTTGGGATTCAAATCACTGCCTGTAAATAGTATAAAGGGGAGAGTTTTACTCTAAAATGCAAGAGAATTTACTGGGAAATCATCCTTTGTGAAGTTATGAGTTACAGTAAAAAAAAGTGTACAGCAGAGGGAGCTGGGAAGCATTTTTAAGCAATAAAAACAGCAAATGTGTGTAAAACTCCAACCAAAGCTTTGGGATTCAAACCACTGCCTGTAACTAGTATAAACGGGAGAGTTCTCCTCGAAAAAGCAAGAGAATTTACTGGGAAAGCATCCTTTGTGAAGTTATGAGTCAAAATAAAAAAAGTGTACAGCAGGCGCTGGGAAGCATTTTTAAACAAAAAAACTGCAAATGTTTGTAAAACTCCAACCAAAGCTTTGGGTTTCAAACCACTGCCTGTAAATAATATAAAGGGGAGAGTTTTACTCTAAAATGCAAGAGAATTTACTGGGAAAGCATCCTTTGTGAAGTTATGAGTTACAATAAAAAAAGTGTACAGCAGAGGGAGCTGGGAAGCATTTTTAAGCAATAAAAACAGCAACTGTATGTAAATATCTAACCAAAGCTTTGGGATTCAAACCACTGCCTGTAACTAGTATAAAGGGTAGAGTTTTACTCTAAAAAGCAAGAAAATCTACTGGGAAAGCATTCTTTGTGAAGTTATGAGTTACAATAAAAAAAGTGTACAGCAGGCACTGGGAAGCATTTTTCAGCGATAAAAACTGCAAATGTGTGTAAAACTCCAACCAAAGCTTTGGGATTCAAATCACTGCCTGTAACTAGTATAAAGGGGAGAGCCCTACTCGAATAGGCAAGAGACTTTACTTGTAAAGCATCCTTTGTGAAGTTATGAGTCAAAATTAAAAAAAAGTGTACAGCAGGTGCTGGGAAGCCTTTTTAAGCAATAAAAACTGCAAATGTGTGTAAAACTCCAACCAAAGCTTTGGGATTCAAACTACTGCCTGTAACTAGTATAAAGGGGAGAGTTTTACTCTAAAATGCAAGATAATTTACTGGGAAAGCATCCTTTGTGAAGTTATGTGTTAAAATAAAAAAAGTGTACAGCAGGTGCTGGGAAGCATTTTTAAGCAATAAAAACTGCAAATGTGTGTAAAACTTCAACCAAAGCCTTGGGATTCATACCACAACCTGTAACTAGTATAAAGGGGAGAGTTTTTCTCTGAAATGCAAGAGAATTTACTTGGAAAGTATCCTTTGTGAAGTTATGAGTAAAAATGAAAAAATTGTACAGCAGGCGCTGGGAAGCATTTTTAAGCAATAAAAACTGCAAATGTGTGTAAAACTCCAACCAAAGCTATTTGATTGAAACCACTGCCTGTAACTAGTATAAAGGGGAGAGTTCTACACTAAAATACAAGAGAATTTACTGGGAAAGCATCCTTTGTGAAGTTATGAGTTACAATAAAAAAAGTGTACAGCAGAGGGAGCTGGGAAGCATTTTTAAGCAATAAAAACAGCAAATGTATGTAAATATCTAACCAAAGCTTTGGGATTCAAACCACTGCCTGTAACTAGTATAAAGGGTAGAGTTTTACTCTAAAAAGCAAGAAAATCTACTGGGAAAGCATTCTTTGTGAAGTTATGAGTTACAATAAAAAAAGTGTACAGCAGAGTGAGCTGGGAAGCATTTTTAAGCAATAAAAACTGCAAATGTGTGTGAAACTCCTACCAAAGCTTTGGGATTCAAACCACTGACTGTAACTAGTATAAAGGGGAGAGTTTTACTCTAAAATGCAAGAGAATTTACTTGGAAATCATCCTTTTTGAAGTTTTGAGTCAAAATAAAAAATTTGTACAGTCGGCGCTGGGAAGCATTCTTAAAGCAATAAAAACAGCAAATGTGTGTAAAACTCCAACCAAAGCTTTGGGATTCAAACCACTGCCTGTAACTCGTATCAAGGGGAGAGTTCTACTCTAAAAAGCAAGATAATTTACTGGGAAAGCATCCTTTGTGAAGTTATGAGTCAAAATAAAAAAAGTGTACAGCAGGCACTGGGAAGCATTTTTCAGCGATAAAAACTGCAAATGTGTGTAAAACTCCAACCAAAGCTTTGGGATTCAAACCACTGCCTGTAACTAGTATAAACGGGAGAGTTCTACTCGAAAAAGCAAGAGAATTTACTGGGAAAGCATCCTTTGTGAAGTTATGAGTCAAAATAAAAAAAGTGTACAGCAGGCGCTGGGAAGCATTTTTAAGCAAAAAAAAACTGCAAATGTTTGTAAAACTCCAACCAAAGCTTTGGGTTTCAAACCACTGCCTGTAAATAGTATGAAGGGGAGAGTTTTACTCTAAAATGCAAGAGAATTTACTGGGAAAGCATCCTTTGGGAAGTTATGAGTCAAAATAAAAAGAGTGTACAGCAGGCGCTGGGAAGCATTTTTCAGCAATAAAAACTGCAAATGTGTGTAAAACTCCAACCAAAGCTTTGGGATTCAAATCACTGCCTGTAACTAGTATAAAGGGGAGAGCTCTACTCGAATAGGCAAGAGACTTTACTTGTAAAGCATCCTTTGTGAATTTAAAAGTGAAAATAAAAAAAGTGTATAGCAGGCGCTGCGAAGCATTTTTAAGCAATAAAAACTGCAAATGTTTGTAAAACTCCAACCAAAGCTTTGGGATTCATACCACAACCTGTAACTAGTATAAAGGGGAGAGTTTTTCTCTGAAATGCAAGAGAATTTACTTGGAAAGCATCCTTTGTGAAGTTATGAGTCAAAATGAAAAAATTGTACAGCAGGCGCTGGGAAGCATTTTTAAGCAATAAAAACTGCAAATGTGTGTAAAACTCCAACCAAAGCTTTGGGATTCAAACCACTGCCTGTAACTAGTATCAAGGGGAGAGTTCTACTCTAAAAAGCAAGAGAATTTACTAGGAAAGCATCCTTTGTGAAGTTATGAGTCAAAATAAAAAAAGTGTGCAGCAGGCGCTGGGAAGCATTTTTAAGCAATAAACACAGCAAATGTGCGTAAAACTCCAACCAAAGTTTTGGGATTCAAACCACTGCCTGTAACTAGTATAAAGGGGAGAGTTTTACTCTAAAAAGCAAGAGAATGTACTGGGAAAGCATCCTTTGTGAAGTTATGAGTTACAATAAAAAAAGTGTACAGCAGAAGGAGCTGGGAAGCATTTTTATGCAATAAAAACTGCAAATGTGTGTAAAACTCCAACTAAAGCTTTGGGGTTAAAACCACTGCCTGTAACTAGTATAAAGGGGAGAGTTTTACTCTTAAATGCAAGAGAATTTACTTGGAAAGCATCCTTTGTGAAGTTATGAGTCAAAATGAAAACGTTTCAGCAATAAAAACTGCAAATGTTTGTAAAACTCCAAACAAAGCTTTGGGATTCAAACCACTGCCTGTAACTAGTATAAAGGGGAGAGTTTTATTCTAAACAGCAAGAAAATTTACTGGGAAACAATCCTTTGTGAAGTTATGAGTTACAATAAAAAAAGTGTACAGCAGAGGGAGCTGGGATGCATTTTTAAGCAATAAAAACTGCAAATGTTTGTAAAACTCCAACCAAAGCTTTGGGATTCAAACCACTGCCTGTAACTAGTAAAAAGGGGAGAGTTTTACTCTAAAATGCAAAGAATTTACTGGGAAAGCATCCTTTGTGAAGTTATGAATTACAATAAAAAAAAGTGTACAGCAGAGGGAGCTGGGAAGCATTTTTAAGCAATAAAAACTGCAAATATGTGTAAAACTCCAACCAAAGCTTTGGGATTCAAACCACTGCCTGTAACTTGTATAACGGGGAGAGTTAAACTCCAAAAAACAAGAGACTTTAGTGGGAAAGCATCCTTTGTGAAGTTATGAGTCAAAATAAAAAAAAAGTGTACAGCAGGCGCTGGGAAGCATTTTTAAGCAATAAAAACTGCAGATGTGTGTAAAACTCCAACCAAAGCTTTGGGATTCAAACCACTGCCTGTAACTAGTATAAAGGGGAGAGTTTTACTCTAAAATGCAAGAGAATTTACTTGGAAAGCATCCTTTGTGAAGTTATGAGTCAAAATGAAAACGTTTCGGCAATAAAAACTGCAAATGTTTGTAAAACTCCAACCAAAGCTTTGGGATTCAAACCACTGCCTGTAACTAGTGTAAAGTGGAGAGTTTTATTCTAAAAAGCAAGAGAATTTACTAGGAAACCATCCTTTGTGAAGTTATGAGTTACAATAAAAAAAAGTGTACAGCAGAGGGAGCTGGGAAGCATTTTTAAGCAATACAAACTGCAAATGTGTGTAAAACTCCAACCAAAGCTTTGGGATTCAAACCACTGCCTGTAACTAGTATAAAGGGGAGAGTTTTACTCTAAAATGCAAGAGAATTTACTTGGAAAGCATCCTTTGTGAAGTTATGAGTCAAAATAAAAAAAGTCAACAGCATGCGCTGGGAAGCATTTTTAAGCGATAAAAACTGCAAATGTGTGTAAAACTCCAACCAAAGCTTTGGGATTCAAACCACTGCCTGTAACTAGTATACAGGGGAGAGTTTTACTCTAAAATGCAAGATAATTTAATTGGAAAGCATCCTTTGTGAAGTTATGAGTCAAAATAAAAAAATTGTACAGCATGCGCTGGGAAGCATTTTTAAGCAATAAAAACAGCAAATGTGTGTAAAACTCCAACCAAAGCTCTGGGATTCAAACCACTCCCTGTAACTAGTATCAAGGCGAGAGTTCTACGCTAAAAAGCAAGAGACTTTACTGGGAAAGCATCCTTTGTGAATTTATAAGTGAAAATAAAAAAAGTGTACAGCAGGCGCTGGGAAGCATTTTTAAGCAATAAAAACAGCAAATGTGTGTAAAACTCCAACCAAAGCTTTGGGATTCAAACCACTACCTGTAACTAGTATCAAGGGGAGAGTTCTACTCTAAAAAGCAAGAGACTTTACTGGGAAAGCATCCTTTGTGAATTAATAAGTGAAAATAAAAAAAGTGTACAGCAGGCGCTGGGAAGCATTTTTAAGCAATAAAAACAGCAAATGTGTGTAAAACTCCAACCAAAGCTTTGGGATTCAAACCACTGTCTGTAACTAGTATAACGGGCAGAGTTATACTATAAAAAAAAGAGACTTTACAGGGAAAGCATCCTTTGTGAAGTTATGAGTTACAATAAAAAAAAGTGTACAGCAGAGGGAACTGGGAAGCATTTGTAAGCAATAAAAACTGCAAATGTGTGTAAAACTCCAACCAAAGCTTTGGGATTCAAACCACTGCCTATAACTATTATAAAGGGGAGAGTTTTACTCTAAAAAGCAAGAGAATTTACTAGGAAACCATCCTTTGTGAAGTTATGAGTTACAATAAAAAAAAGTGTACAGCAGAGGGAGCTGGGAAGCATTTTTAAGCAATACAAACTGCAAATGTGTGTAAAACTCCAACGAAAGCTTTGGGATTCAAACCACTGCCTGTAACTAGTATAAAGGGGAGAGTTTTACTCTAAAATGCAAGAGACTTTACTTGGAAAGCATCCTTTGTGAAGTTATGAATCAAAATAAAAAAAGTGTACAGCATGCGCTGGGAAGCATTTTTAAGTAATAAAAACAGCAAATGTGTGTAAAACTCCAACCAAAGCTTTGGGATTCAAACCAATGCCTGTAACTCGTATAAAGGGGAGAGTTCTCTTCGAAAAAGCAAGAGAATTTACTGGGAAAGCATCCTTTGTGAAGTTATCAGTGAAAATAAAAAAAGTGTACAGCAGGCGCTGGGAAGCATTTTTAAGCAATAAAAACTGCAAATGTGTGTAAAACTTCAACCAAAGCTTTGGGATTCAAACCACTGTCTGTAACTAGTATTACGGGGAGAGTTATACTATAAAAACAAGAGACTTTACTGGGAAAGCATCCTTTGTGAAGTTATGAGTCAAAATAAATAAAATTCTACAGCAGGCGCTGGGAAGCATTTTTAAGCAATAAAAACAGCAAATGTGTGTAAAACTCCAACCAAAGCTTTGGGATTCAAACCACTGCCTGTTACTAGTATCAAGGGGAGAGTTCTACTCTAAAAAGCAAGAGAATTTACTGGGAAAGCATCCCTTGTGAAGTTTTGAGTCAAAATTAAAAAAGTGTACAGCAGGCGCTGGGAAGCATTTTTCAGCGATAAAAACTGCAAATGTGTGTAAAACTCCAACCAAAGCTTTGGGATTCAAACCACTGCCTGTAACTAGTATACAGGGGAGAGTTTTACTCTAAAATGCAAGATAATTTAATTGGAAAGCATCCTTTGTGAAGTTATGAGTCAAAATAAAAAAATTGTACAGCATGCGCTGGGAAGCATTTTTAAGCAATAAAAACAGCAAATGTGTGTAAAACTCCAACCAAAGCTCTGGGATTCAAACCACTCCCTGTAACTAGTATCAAGGCGAGAGTTCTACGCTAAAAAGCAAGAGACTTTACTGGGAAAGCATCCTTTGTGAATTTATAAGTGAAAATAAAAAAAGTGTACAGCAGGCGCTGGGAAGCATTTTTAAGCAATAAAAACAGCAAATGTGTGTAAAACTCCAACCAAAGCTTTGGGATTCAAACCACTGTCTGTAACTAGTATAACGGGCAGAGTTATACTATAAAAAAAAGAGACTTTACAGGGAAAGCATCCTTTGTGAAGTTATGAGTTAAAATAAAAAAAAGTGTACAGCAGAGGGAACTGGGAAGCATTTGTAAGCAATAAAAACTGCAAATGTGTGTAAAACTCCAACCAAAGCTTTGGGATTCAAACCACTGCCTATAACTATTATAAAGGGGAGAGTTTTACTCTAAAATGCAAGAGAATTTAATTGGAAAGCATCCTTTGTGAAGTTATGAGTCAAAATGAAAATGTTTCGGCAATACAAACTGCAAATGTGTGTAAAACTCCAACCAAAGCTTTGGGATTCAAACCACTGCGTGTAACTAGTATACAGGGGAGAGTTTTACTCTAAAATGCAAGAGAATTTAATTGGAAAGCATCCTTTGTGAAGTTATGAGTCAAAATAAAAAAATTGTACAGCATGCGCTGGGAAGCATTTTTAAGCAATAAAAACAGCAAATGTGTGTAAAACTCCAACCAAAGCTCTGGGATTCAAACCACTCCCTGTAACTAGTATCAAGGCGAGAGTTCTACGCTAAAAAGCAAGACACTTTACTGGGAAAGCATCCTTTGTGAATTTATAAGTGAAAATAAAAAAAGTGTACAGCAGGCGCTGGGAAGCATTTTTAAGCAATAAAAACAGCAAATATGTGTAAAACTCCAACCAAAGCTTTGGGATTCAAACCAATGCCTGTAACTCGTATAAAGGAGAGAGTTCTCTTCGAAAAAGCAAGAGAGTTTACTGGGAAAGCATCCTTTGTGAAGTTATCAGTGAAAATAAAAAAAGTGTACAGCAGGCGCTGGGAAGCATTTTTAAGCAATAAAAACTGCAAATGTGTGTAAAACTTCAACCAAAGCTTTGGGATTCAAACCACTGTCTGTAACTAGTATTACGGGGAGAGTTATACTATAAAAACAAGAGACTTTACTGGGAAAGCATCCTTTGTGAAGTTATGAGTCAAAATAAATACAATTCTACAGCAGGCGCTGGGAAGCATTTTTAAGCAATAAAAACAGCAAATGTGTGTAAAACTCCAACCAAAGCTTTGGGATTCAAACCACTGCCTGTTACTAGTATCAAGGGGAGAATTCTACTCTAAAAAGCAAGAGAATTTACTGGGAAAGCATCCCTTGTGAAGTTTTGAGTCAAAATTAAAAAAATGTACAGCAGGCGCTGGGAAGCATTTTTCAGCGATAAAAACTGCAAATGTGTGTAAAACTCCAACCAAAGCCTTGGGATTCAAACCACTGCCTGTAACTAGTATAAAGGAGAGAGTTTTACTCTAAAATGCAAGAGAATTTACTTGGAAAGCATCCTTTGTGAAGTTATGAGTCAAAATAAAAAAAGTGTACAGCAGGCGCTGGGAAGCATTTTTAAACGACAAAAACTGCAAATGTGTGAAAACTCCAACCAAAGCTTTGGGATTAAAACCACTGTCTGTAACTAGTATAAAGGGGAGACTTGTACTCTAAAAAGCAAGAGAATTTACTGGGAAAGCATCCTTTGTGAAGTTATGAGTTACAATCAAAAAAAGTGTAGAGCAGAGGGAGCTGGGAAGCATTTTTAAGCAATAAAAACTGCAAATGTGTGTAAAACTCCAACCACAGCTTTGGGATTCAAACCACTGCCTGTAACTAGTATAAAGGGGAGGGTTTTACTCTAAAATGCAAGAGAATTTACTTGGAAATCATCCTTTGTGAAGTTTTGAGTCAAAATAAAAAATGTGTACAGTCGGCGCTGGGAAGCATTTTTAATCAACAAAAACAGCAAATGTGTGTAAAACTCCAACCATAGCTTTGGGATTCAAACCACTGCCTGTAACTAGTATAAAGGGGAGAGTTCTACTCGAAAAAGCAAGAGAATTTACTGGGAAAGCATCCTTTGTGAAGTTATGAGTCAAAATAAAAAAGTGTACAGCAGGCGCTGGGAAGCATTTTTAAGCGATATAAAATGCAAATGTGTGTAAAACTCACAAACAACAACCTGTAACAAGTATAAAGGGGAGAGTTTTACTCTCAAAAGCAAGATAATTCACTGGGAAAGCATCCTTTGTGAAGTTATGAGTTAAAATAAAAAAAGTGTACAGCAGAGGGAGCTGGGGAGCATTTTTAAGCAATAAAATCAGCAAATGTGTGTAAAACTCCAACCAAAGCTTTAGGATTCAAACCACTGCCTGTAACGAGTATAAAGGGGAGAGTTTTTCTCCAAAAAGCAAGAGAATTTACTGGGAAAGCATCCTTTGTAAAGTTAGAAGTTACAATAAAAAAAGTGGACAGCAGAGGGAGCTGGGGAGCATTTTTAAGCAATAAAATCAGCAAATGTGTGTAAAACTCCAACCAAAGCTTTAGGATTCAAACCACTGTCTGTAACTAGTATGAAGGGGAGAGTTTTACTCTAAAAAGCAAGAGAATTTACCGGGAAAGCATTTTTAGTGAAGTTATGAGTTATAATAAAAATTAGTGTACAGCAGGCGCTGGGAAGCATTTTTAAGCGATAAAAACTGCAAATGTGTGTAAAACTCCAACCAAAGCTTTGGGATTCAAACCACTGCCTGTAACTAGTATAAAGGGGAGAGTTTTACTCTAAAAAGCAAGATAATTTCCAGAGAAAGCATCCTTTGTGAAGTTATGAGTAAAAAAAAAAAAAGTGTACAGCAGACGCTGGGAAGCATTTTTAAGCAATAAAAACTGCAAATGTGTATAAAACTCCAACCAAAGCTTTGGGATTTAAACCACTGCCTGTCAATAGTATGCAGGGGAGAGTTCTAATTTAAAAAGCAAGAGACTTTAATGGGAAAGCATCCTTCGTGAAGTTATGAGTCAAAACAAAAAAAGTGTACAGCAGGCGCTGGGAAGTATTTTTTAAGCGATAAAAACGACAAATGTGTGTAAAACTCACAAACCACAACCTGTAACTAGTATAAAGGGGAGAGTTTAACTCTAAAAAGCAAGAGAATTTACTGGGAAAGCATCGTTTGTGAAGTTCTGAGTCAAAATATAAAAAGTGTACAGCAGGCGCTGGGAAGCATTTTTAAGCAATAAAAACTGCAAATGTGTGTAAAACTCTAACCAAAGCTTTGGGATTCAAACCACTGCCTGGAACTAGTATAAAGGGGAGAGTTTTACTCTAAAATGCAAGAGAATTTACTTGGAAAGCATCCTTTGTGAAGTTATGAGTCAAAATAAAAAAAGTGTACAGCAGGCGCTGGGAAGCATTTTTAGGCAATAAAAACTGCAAATGTGTGTAAAACTCCAACCAAAGCTTTGGGATTTAAACCACTGCCTGTAACTAGTATAAAGGGGAGAGTTTTACTCTAAAAAGCAAGAGACTTTACTGGGAAAGCATCCTTTGTGAATTTAAAAGTGAAAATAAAAAAGTGTACAGCAGGCGCTGTGAAGCATTTTTAAGCAATAAAAACAGCAAATGTGTGTCAAACTCCAACCAAAGCTTTGGGATTCAAACCACTGCTTGTAACTCGAATAAAGGGGAGAGTTTTACTCTAAAAAGCAAGAGACTTTACTGGGAAAGCATCCTTTGAGAATTTAAAAGTGAAAATAAAAAAAGTGTACAGCAGGCGCTGCGAAGCATTTTTAAGCAATAAAAACAGCAAATGTGTGTCAAACTCCAACCAAAGCTTTGGGATTAAAACCAGTGCCTGTAACTAGTATAAAGGGGAGAGTTCTACTCGAAAAGGCAAGAGAATTTACTGGGAAAGCATCCTTTGTGAAGTTATGAGTTAAAATAAAAAAAGTGTACAGCAGGTGCTGGGAAGCATTTTTAAGCAATAAAAACTGCAAATGTGTGTAAAACTCCAACCAAAGCTTTGGGATTCAAACCACTTCCTGTAACTAGTATAACGGGAAGAGTTATACTCCAAAAAACAAGAGACTTTACTGGGAAAGCATCCTTTGTGAAGTTATGAATTACAATGAAAAAAGTGAACAGCAGAGGGAGCTGGGGAGCATTTTTAAGTAATAAAAACAGCAAATGTGTGTAAAACTCCAACCAAAGCTTTGGGGTTCAAACCACTGCCTGTAACTAGAATAAAGGGGAGAGTTTTATTCGAAAAACGAAGATACTTTACTGGGAAAGCATCCTTTGTGAAGTAATGAGTGAAAATAAAAAAAAGTGTACAGCAGGCGCTGGGAAGCATTTTTAAGCAATAAAAACAGCAAATGTGTGTAAAACTCCAACCAAAGCTTTGGGGTTCAAACCACTGCCTATAACAAGTATAAAGGGGAGAGTTTTACTCTAAAATGCACGAGACTTTACTGGGAAAGCATCCTTTGTGAAGTTATGAGTTACAATAAAAAAAAGTGTACAGCAGGCGCTGGGAAGCATTTTTAAGCAATAAAAACTGCAAATGTGTGTAAAACTCCAACCAAAGCTTAGGGATTCAAACCACTGCCTGGAACTAGTATAAAGGGGAGAGTTTTTCTCTAAAAAGTAAGATCATTTACTGGGAAAGCATCTTTAGTGATGTTATGAGTTACAATAAAAAAAGTGTACAGCAGAGGGAGCTGGGAAGCATTTTTAAGCGATAAAAACTGCAAATGTGTGTAAACCTCAATCCAACGCTTTGGGATTCAAACCACTGCCTGGAACTAGTATAAAGGGGAGAGTTCTACTCTAAAAATCAAGAGAATTTACTGGGAAAGCATCCTTTGTGAAGTTATGAGTCAAAACAAAAAAAGTGTACAGCAGGCGCTGGGAAGCATTTTTAAGCGATAAAAACTGCAAATGTGTGTAAAACTCACAAACCACAACCTATAACTAGTATAAAGGGGTGAGTTTTACTCTCAAAAGCAAGAGACTTTACTGGGAAAGCATCCTTTGTGAAGTTATGAGTGAAAATAAAAAAATGTGTACAGCAGGCGCTGGGAAGCATTTTTAAGCAATAAAAACTGCAAATGTGTGTAAAACTCTAACCAAATTTTTGGGATTCAAACCACTACCTGTAATTAATGTAAAGGGGAGAGTTTTACTCGAAAAAGCAAGAGAATCTACTTGGAAAGCATCCTTTGTGAAGTTATGAGTCAAAATAAAAAATGTGTACAGCAGGCACTGGGAAGCATTTTTAAGCAACAAAAACTGCAAATGTGTGTAAAACCCCAACCAAAGCTTTGGACTCAAACCACGGCCTGTAACTAGTATAAAGCGGAGTTTTACACTAAAAAGCAAGAGAATTTACTGGGACAGCATCCTTTGGGAAGTTATGAGTCAAAATAAAAAGAGTGTACAGCAGGCGCTGGGAAGCATTTTTCAGCAATAAAAACTGCAAATGTGTGTAAAACTCCAACCAAAGCTTTGGGATTCAAACCACTGCCTGTAACTAGTATGAAGGGGAGAGTTTCTACTCTAAAATGCAAGAGAATTTACTGGGAAATCATCCTTTGTGAAGTTATGAGTTACAAATAAAAGAAGTGTACAGCAGAGGCGCTGGGAAGCATTTTTAAGCGATAAAAACAGTAAATGTGTGTCAAACTCCAACCAAAGCTTTGGGATTCAAACCAGGCCTTGTAACTAGTATAAAGGGGAGAGTTCTACTCGAAAAGGCAAGATAATTTACTGGGAAAGCATCCTTTGTGAAGTTATGAGTTACAATAAAAAAAAGTGTACAGCAGAGGGAGCTGGGAAGCATTTTTAAGCAATAAAAACAGCAAATGTGTGTAAAACTCCAACCAAAGCTTTGGGATTCAAACCACTGCCTGTAACTTGTATAAAGGGGAGAGTTCTCCTCTAAAAAGCAAGAGACTTTACTGGGAAAGCATCCTTTGTGAAGTTTTGAGTGAAAATAAAAAAAGTGTACAGCAGGCGCTGGGAAGCATTTTTAAGCAATAAAAACTGCAAATGTGTGTAAAACTCCAACCAAAGCTTTGGGATTCAAACCCCTGCCTTTAACTAGTATAATGGGGAGAGTTTTACTCTAAAATGCAAGAGACTTTACTGGGAAAGCATCCTTTGTGAAGTTATTTGTTACAATAAAAACAAGTGTACAGCAGAGGGAGCTGGGAAGCATTTTGAAGCAATAAAAACAGCAAATGTATGTAAATATCTGACCAAAGCTTTGGGATTCAAACCACTGCCTGTAACTAGTATAAAGGGGAGAGTTTTACTCTTAAATGCAAGAGAATTTACTTGGAAAGCATCCTTTGTGAAGTTATGAGTCAAAATAAAAAAAAGTGTACAGCAGGCGCTGGGAAGCATTTTTAAGCAATAAAAACTGCAAATTTTTGTAAAACTCCTACCAAAGCTTTGGGATTAAAACCACTGCCTGTAACTAGTGTAAAGGGGAGAGTTTTACTCGAAAAGGCAAGAGAATTTACTGGGAAAGCATCCTTTGTGAAGTTATGAGTTAAAATAAAAAAAGTGTACAGCAGGTGCTGGGAAGCATTTTTAAGCAATAAAAACTGCAAATGTGTGTAAAACTCCAACCAAAGCTTTGGGATTCAAACCACTTCCTGTAACTAGTATAACGGGAAGAGTTATACTCCAAAAAACAAGAGACTTTACTGGGAAAGCATCCTTTGTGAAGTTATGAATTACAATAAAAAAAGTGAACAGCAGAGGGAGCTGGGGAGCATTTTTAAGTAATAAAAACAGCAAATGTGTGTAAAACTCCAACCAAAGCTTTGGGATTTAAACCACTGCCTGTAACTAGTATAACGGGGGGAGTTATACTCTAAAAAACAAGAGACTTTACTGGGAAATCATCCTTTGTGAAGTTTTGAGTCAAATAAAAAATTTGTACAGTCAGGGCGCTGGGAAGCATTTTTAAGCAATAAAAACAGCAAATGTGTGTTAAACTCCAACCAAAGCTTTGGGATTCAAACCACTGCCTGTAACTAGTATCAAGGGGAGAGTTCTACTCTAAAAAGCAAGAGAATTTACTGGAAAAGCATCCTTTGTGAAGTTATGAGTCAAAATAAAAAAAGTGTACAGCAGGCGCTGGGAAGCATTTTTAAGCAATAAAAACTGCGATTGTTTGTAAAACTCCAAGCAAAGCTTTGGGATTCAAACCACGGCCTGTAAAGAGTATAAAGGGGAGATTTCTACTCTAAAAAGCAAGAGAATTTACCGGGAAAGCATCTTTAGTGAAGTTATGAGTTATAATAAAAATAAGTGTACAGCAGGCGCTGGGAAGCATTTTTAAGCGATAAAAACTGCAAATGTGTGTAAAACTCCAACCAAAGCTTTGGGATTCAAACCACTGCCTGTAACTAGTATAAAGGGGAGAGTTTTACTCTAAAAAGCAAGAGAATGTACTGGGAAAGCATCCTTTGTGAAGTTATGAGTCAAAATAAAAGAAGTGTACAGCACGCGCGGGGAAGCATTTTTAAGCAATAAAAACTGCAAATGTGTGTAAAACTCCAACCAAAGCTTTGGGATTCAAACCACTGCCTGTAACTCGGTTAAGGGGAGAGTTTTACTCTAAAAATCAAGAGAATTTACTTGGAAAGCATCATTTGTGAAGTTATGAGTCAAAATAAAGAAAGTGGACAGCAGAGTGAGCTGGGACGCATTTCTAAGCAATAAAAACTGCAAATGTGTGTAAAACTCCAACCAAAGCTTTGGGATTCAAACCACTGCCTGTAACTTGTATAAAGGGGAGAGTTCTACTCTGAAAAGCAAGAGACTTTACTGGGAAAGCAACCTCAGTGAAGTTATGAGTGAAAATAAAAAAAGTGTACAGCAGGCGCTGGGAAGCATTTGTCAGCAATAAAAACAGAAAATGTTTGTAAAACTCCAACCAAAGCTTTGGGATTCAAACCACTGCCTGTAACTAGTATAAAGAGGAGAGTTATATTCGACAAAGCAAGAGAATTTACTGGGAAAGCATCCTTTGTGAAGTTATGAGTTACAATCAAAAAAAGTGTACAGCAGAGGGAGCTGGGAAGCATTTTTAAGCAATAAAAACTGCAAATGTGTGTAAAACTCCAACCAAAGCTTTGGGATTCAAACCACTGCCTGTAACTAGTATAAAGGGGAGGGTTTTACTCTAAAATGCAAGAGAATTTACTTGGAAATCATCCTTTGTGAAGATTTGAGTCAAAATAAAAAAAAGTGTACAGCAGGCGCTGGGAGGCATTTTTTGCGATAAAAACTGCAAATGTGTGTAAAACTCACAAACCACAACCTATAACTAGTGTAAAGGGGAGAGTTTTACTCTCAAAAGCAAGAGACTTTACTGGGAAAGCATCCTTTGTGAAGTTATGAGTGAAAATAAAAAAAGTGTACAGCAGGTGCTGGGAAGCATTTTTAAGCAATAAAAACTGCAAATGTTTGTAAAACTCCAACCAAAGCTTTGGGATTCAAACCACTTCCTGTAACTAGTATAAAGGGTAGAGTTTTATTCTCAAAAGCAAGAGAATTTACTGGGAAAACATCTTTTGTGAAGTTATGAGTCAAAATAAAAAAAGTGTACAGCAGGCGCTGGGAAGCATTTTTAAGCGATAAAAACAGTAAATGTGTGTCAAACTCCAACCAAAGCTTTGGGTTTCAAACCACTGCCTGTAACTAGTATAAAGGGGAGAGTTCTACTCGAAAAGGCAAGAGACTTTACTTGGAAATCATCCTTTGTGAAGTTTTGAGTCAAAATAAAAAATGTGTACAGTCGGCGCTGGGAAGCATTTTTAAGCAACAAAAACAGCAAATGTGTGTAAAACTCCAACCAAAGCTTTGGGATTCAAACCACTGCCTGCAACTAGTATAAAGAGGAGAGTTCTACTCGAAAAAGCAAGAGAATTTACTGGGAAAGCATACTTTGTGAAGTTATGAGTCAAAATAAAAAAGTGTACAGCATCGCTGGGAAAGCATTTTTAAGCGAAATAAAATGCAAATGTGTGTAAAACTCACAAACCACAACCTGTAACAAGGATAAAGGGGAGGGTTTTACTCTAAAAAGCAAGAGAATTTACTGGGAAAGCATCCTTTGTGAAGTTTTGAGTTACAATAAAAAAGTGAACAGGAGAGGGAGCTCGGAAGCCTTTTTAAGCAATAAAAACTGCAAATGTGTGTAAAACTCCAACCAAAGCTTTAGGATTCAAACCACTGCCTGTAACGAGTATAAAGGGGAGAGTTTTTCTCCAAAAAGCAAGAGAATTTACTGGGAAAGCATCCTTTGTAAAGTTAGAAGTTACAATAAAAAAAGTGTACAGCAGAGGGAGCTGGGGAGCATTTTTAAGCAATAAAATCAGCAAATGTGTGTAAAACTCAAACCAAAGCTTTAGGATTCAAACCACTGCCTGTAACTAGTACAAAGGGGAGAGTTTTACTCTAAAAATCAATTTAATTTACTGGTAAAGCATGCTTTGTGAAGTTATGAGTTACAATAAAACAAAGTGTACAGCAGGCGCTGGGAAGCATTTTTAAGCGATAAAAACTGCAAATGTGAGTAAAACTCCAACCAAAGCTTTGTGATTCAAACGACTGCCTGTAACTCGTATAAAGGGGAGAGTTTTACTCAAAAAAGCAAGAGAATTTATTGGGAAAGCATCCTTTGTGAAGTTATAAGTGAAAATAAAAAAAGTGTACAGCAGACGCTAGGAAGCATTTTTAAGCAATAAAAACAGCAAATGTGTGTAAAACTCCAACCAAAGCTTTGGGATTCAAACCACTGCTTGTAACTCGGATAAAGGGGAGAGTTTTACTCTAAAAAGCAAGAGACTTTACTGGGAAAGCATCCTTTGTGAATTTAAAAGTGAAAATAAAAAAAGTGTACAGCAGGCGCTGCGAAGCATTTTTAAGCAATAAAAACAGCAAATGTGTGTCAAACTCCAACCAAAGCTTTGGGATTAAAACCAGTTCCTGTAACTAGTATAAAGGGGAGAGTTCTACTCGAAAAGGCAAGAGAATTTACTGGGTAAGCATCCTTTGTGAAGTTATGTGTTAAAATAAAAAAAGTGTACAGCAGGTGCTGGGAAGCATTTTAAGCAATAAAAACTGCAAATGTTTGTAAAACTCCAACCAAAGCTTTGGGATTCAAACCACTGCATGTAACTAGTATGAAGGGGAGAGTTTTATTCTCAAAAGCAAGAGAATTTACTGGGAAAGCATCCTTTGTGAAGTTATGAGTTACAATAAAATAAGTGTACAGCAGAGGGAGCTGGGGAAAATTTTTAAGCAATAAAATCAGCAAATATGTGTAAAACTCCAACCAAAGCTTTGGGATTCAAACCACTGCCTGTAACGAGTATAAAGGGGAGAGTTTTACTCTAAAATGCAAGAGAATTTACTTGGAAAGCATCATTTGTGAAGTTATGTGTTACAATAAAAAAAGTGTTCAGCAGGTGCTGGGAAGCATTTTTAAGCGATAAAAACTGCAAATGTGTGTAAAACTCCAACCAAAGCTTTGGGATCAAACCACTGCCTGTAACTAGTATAGAGGGGAGAGTTTTACTCGAAAAAGCAAGAGAATTTACCGGAAAAGCATCCTTAGTGAAATTATGAGTTACAATAAAAAAAGTGTTCAGCAGAGGGAGCTGGGAAGCATTTTTAAGCAATAGAAACTGCAAATGTGTGTAAAACTCCAACCAAAGCTTTGGGATTCAAACCACTGCCTGTAACTCGAATAAAGGGGAGAGTTTTATTCGAAAAACGAAGATACTTTACTGGGAAAGCATCCTTTGTGAAGTAATGAGTGAAAATAAAAAAAAGTGTACAGCAGGCGCTGGGAAGCATTTTTAAGCAATAAAAACAGCAAATGTGTGTAAAACTCCAACCAAAGCTTTGGGGTTCAAACCACTGCCTGTAACAAGTATAAAGGGGAGAGTTTTACTCTAAAATGCACGAGACTTTACTGGGAAAGCATCCTTTGTGAAGTTATGAGTTACAATAAAAAAAAAGTGTACAGCAGGCGCTGGGAAGCATTTTTAAGCAATAAAAACTGCAAATGTGTGTAAAACTCCTACCAAAGCTTTGTGATTCAAACGACTGCCTGTAACTCGTATAAAGGGGAGAGTTTTACTCAAAAAAGCAAGAGAATTTATTGGGAAAGCATCCTTTGTGAAGTTATAAGTGAAAATAAAAAAAGTGTACAGCAGACGCTAGGAAGCATTTTTAAGCAATAAAAACAGCAAATGTGTGTAAAACTCCAACCAAAGCTTTGGGATTCAAACCACTGCTTGTAACTCGGATAAAGGGGAGAGTTTTACTCTAAAAAGCAAGAGACTTTACTGGGAAAGCATCCTTTGTGAATTTAAAAGTGAATATAAAAAAAGTGTACAGCAGGCGCTGCGAAGCATTTTTAAGCAATAAAAACAGCAAATGTGTGTCAAACTCCAACCAAAGCTTTGGGATTAAAACCAGTGCCTGTAACTAGTATAAAGGGGAGAGTTCTACTCGAAAAGGCAAGAGAATTTACTGGGAAAGCATCCTTTGTGAAGTTATGTGTTAAAATAAAAAAAGTGTACAGCAGGTGCTGGGAAGCATTTTTAAGCAATAAAAACTGCAAATGTTTGTAAAACTCCAACCAAAGCTTTGGGATTCAAACCACTGCCTGTAACTAGTATGAAGGGGAGAGTTTTATTCTCAAAAGCAAGAGAATTTACTGGGAAAGCATCCTTTGTGAAGTTATGAGTTACAATAAAATAAGTGTACAGCAATGGGAGCTGGGGAGCATTTTTAAGCGATAAAATCAGCAAATATGTGTAAAACTCCAACCAAAGCTTTGGGATTAAAACCAGTGCCTGTAACTAGTATAAAGGGGAGAGTTCTACTCGAAAAGGCAAGAGAATTTACTGGGAAAGCATCCTTTGTGAAGTTATGTGTTAAAATAAAAAAAGTGTACAGCAGGTGTTGGGAAGCATTTTTAAGCAATAAAAACTGCAAATGTTTGTAAAACTCCAACCAACGCTTTGGGATTCAAACCACTGCCTGTAACTAGTATGAAGGGGAGAGTTTTATTCTCAAAAGCAAGAGAATTTACTGGGAAAGCATCCTTTGTGAAGTTATGAGTTACAATAAAATAAGTGTACAGCAATGGGAGCTGGGGAGCATTTTTAAGCAATAAAATCAGCAAATATGTGTAAAACTCCAACCAAAGCTTTGGGATTCAAACCACTGCCTGTAACTTGTATAAAGGGGAGAGTTCTACTCTGAAAAGCAAGAGACTTTACTGGGAAAGCAACCTCAGTGAAGTTATGAGTGAAAATAAAAAAAAGTGTACAGCAGGCGCTGGGAAGCATTTTTAAGCAATAAAAACAGCAAATGTGTGTAAAACTCCAACCAAAGCTTTGGGATTCAAACCACTGCTTGTAACTCGGATAAAGGGGAGAGTTTTACTCTAAAAAGCAAGAGAATTTACTGGGAAAGCATCCTTTGTGAATTTAAAAGTGAAAATAAAAAAAGTGTACAGCAGGCGCTGCGAAGCATTTTTAAGCAATAAAAATAGCAAATGTGTGTCAAACTCCAACCAAAGCTTTGGGATTAAAACCACAGCCTGTAACTGGTATAAAGGGGAGAGTTCTACTCGAAAAAACAAGAGAATTTACTGGGAAAGCATCCTTTGTGAAGTTATGAGTCAAAATAAAAAAGTGTGCAGCAGGCGCTGGGAAGCATTTTTAAGCGATATAAAATGCAAATGTGTGTAAAACTCACAAACCACAACCTGTAACAAGGATAAAGGGGAGGGTTTCTCTCCAAAAAGCAAGAGAATTTACTGGGAAAGCATCCTTTGTAAAGTTAGAAGTTACAATAAAAAAAGTGTACAGCAGAGGGAGCTGGGGAGCATTTTTAAGCAATAAAATCAGCAAATATGTGTAAAACTCCAACCAAAGCTTTAGGATTCAAACCACTGCCTGTAACTAGTATAAAGGGGAGAGTTTTACTCTAAAAATCAAGATAATTTACTGGTAAAGCATGCTTTGTGAAGTTATGAGTTACAATAAAACAAAGTGTACAGCAGGCGCTGGGAAGCATTTTTAAGCGATAAAAAATGCAAATGTGTGTAAAACTCACAAACCACAACCTGTAACAAGGATAAAGGGGAGAGTTTTACTCAAAAAAGCAAGAGAATTTACTTGGAAATCATCCTTTGTGCAGTTATGAGATCCAATCAAAAACGTGTTCAGCAGAGGGAGCTGGGAAGCATTTTTAAGCAATAAAAACTGCAAATGTGTGTAAAACTCCAACCAAAGCTTTGGGATTCAAACCACTGCCTGTATTTCGTATAAAGGGGAGAGTTTTACTCTCAAAAGCAAGAGACTTTAATGGGAAACCATCCTTTGTGAAGTTATGAGTTACGATAAAAAAAGGTGTACAGCACAGGGAGTCGGGAAGCATTTTAAAGCAATAAAAACTGCAAATGTGTGTAAAACTCCAAGCAAATCTTTGGGATTCTAACCACAGCCTGTAACTCGAATAAAGGGGAGATTTTTACTCTCAAAAGCAAGAGACTTTAATGGGGAAGCATCCTTTGTGAAGTTATGAGTGAAAATGAAAAAAGTGTACAGCAGGTGCTTTGAAGCATTTGTCAGCAATAAAAACAGCAAATGTGTGTAAAACTCCAACCAAAGCTTTGGGATTCAAACCACTGCCTGTAACTAGTATAAAGAGGAGAGTTATATTCGACAAAGCAAGATAATTTACTGGGAAAGCATCCTTTGTGAAGTTATGAGTTACAATCAAAAAAAGTGTACAGCAGAGGGAGCTGGGAAGCATTTTTAAGCAATAAAAACTGCAAATGTGTGTAAAACTCCAACCACAGCTTTGGGATTCAAACCACTGCCTGTAACTAGTATAAAGGGGAGGGTTTTACTCTAAAATGCAAGAGAATTTATTTGGAAATCATCCTTTGTGAAGTTTTGAGTCAAAATAAAAAATGTGTACAGTCGGCGCTGGGAAGCATTTTTAAGCAACAAAAACAGCAAATGTGTGTAAAACTCCAACCATAGCTTTGGGATTCAAACCACTGCCTGTAACTAGTATAAAGGGGAGAGTTCTACTCGAAAAAGCAAGAGAATTTACTGGGAAAGCATCCTTTGTGAAGTTATGAGTCAAAATAAAAAAGTGTACAGCAGGTGCTGGGAAGCATTTTTAAGCGATATAAAATGCAAATGTGTATAAAACTCACAAACAACAACCTGTAACAAGGATAAAGGGGAGGGTTTTACTCTAAAAAGCAAGAGAATTTACTGGGAAAGCATCCTTTGTGAAGTTTTGAGTTACAATAAAAAAGTGTACAAGAGAGGGAGCTCGGAAGCCTTTTTAATCAATAAAAACTGCAAATGTATGTAAAACTCCAACCAAAGCTTTGGGATTCAAACCACTGCCTGTAACGAGTATAAAGGGGAGAGTTTTACTCTCAAAAGCAAGAGAATTTACTGGGAAAGCATCCTTTGTGAAGTTATGAGTTAAAATAAAAAAAGTGTACAGCAGAGGGAGTTGGGGAGCATTTTTAAGCAATAAAATCAGCAAATGTGTGTAAAACTCCAACCAAAGCTTTAGGATTCAAACCACTGCCTGTAACGAGTATAAAGGGGAGAGTTTTTCTCCAAAAAGCAAGAGAATTTACTGGGAAAGCATCCTTTGTAAAGTTAGAAGTTACAATAAAAAAAGTGTACAGCAGAGGGAGCTGGGGAGCATTTTTAAGCAATAAAATCAGCAAATGTGTGTAAAACTCCAACCAAAGCTTTAGGATTCAAACCACTGCCTGTAACGAGTATAAAGGGGAGAGTTTTTCTCCAAAAAGCAAGAGAATTTACTGGGAAAGCATCCTTTGTAAAGTTAGAAGTTACAATAAAAAAAGTGTACAGCAGAGGGAGCTGGGGAGCATTTTTAAGCAATAAAATCAGCAAATGTGTGTAAAACTCAAACCAAAGCTTTAGGATTCAAACCACTGCCTGTAACTAGTACAAAGGGGAGAGTTTTACTCTAAAAATCAATTTAATTTACTGGTAAAGCATGCTTTGTGAAGTTATGAGTTACAATAAAACAAAGTGTACAGCAGGCGCTGGGAAGCATTTTTAAGCGATAAAAACTGCAAATGTGAGTAAAACTCCAACCAAAGCTTTGTGATTCAAACGACTGCCTGTAACTCGTATAAAGGGGAGAGTTTTACTCAAAAAAGCAAGAGAATTTATTGGGAAAGCATCCTTTGTGAAGTTATAAGTGAAAATAAAAAAAGTGTACAGCAGACGCTAGGAAGCATTTTTAAGCAATAAAAACAGCAAATGTGTGTAAAACTCCAACCAAAGCTTTGGGATTCAAACCACTGCTTGTAACTCGGATAAAGGGGAGAGTTTTACTCTAAAAAGCAAGAGACTTTACTGGGAAAGCATCCTTTGTGAATTTAAAAGTGAAAATAAAAAAAGTGTACAGCAGGCGCTGCGAAGCATTTTTAAGCAATAAAAACAGCAAATGTGTGTCAAACTCCAACCAAAGCTTTGGGATTAAAACCAGTTCCTGTAACTAGTATAAAGGGGAGAGTTCTACTCGAAAAGGCAAGAGAATTTACTGGGTAAGCATCCTTTGTGAAGTTATGTGTTAAAATAAAAAAAGTGTACAGCAGGTGCTGGGAAGCATTTTAAGCAATAAAAACTGCAAATGTTTGTAAAACTCCAACCAAAGCTTTGGGATTCAAACCACTGCATGTAACTAGTATGAAGGGGAGAGTTTTATTCTCAAAAGCAAGAGAATTTACTGGGAAAGCATCCTTTGTGAAGTTATGAGTTACAATAAAATAAGTGTACAGCAGAGGGAGCTGGGGAAAATTTTTAAGCAATAAAATCAGCAAATATGTGTAAAACTCCAACCAAAGCTTTGGGATTCAAACCACTGCCTGTAACGAGTATAAAGGGGAGAGTTTTACTCTAAAATGCAAGAGAATTTACTTGGAAAGCATCATTTGTGAAGTTATGTGTTACAATAAAAAAAGTGTTCAGCAGGTGCTGGGAAGCATTTTTAAGCGATAAAAACTGCAAATGTGTGTAAAACTCCAACCAAAGCTTTGGGATCAAACCACTGCCTGTAACTAGTATAGAGGGGAGAGTTTTACTCGAAAAAGCAAGAGAATTTACCGGAAAAGCATCCTTAGTGAAATTATGAGTTACAATAAAAAAAGTGTTCAGCAGAGGGAGCTGGGAAGCATTTTTAAGCAATAGAAACTGCAAATGTGTGTAAAACTCCAACCAAAGCTTTGGGATTCAAACCACTGCCTGTAACTAGAATAAAGGGGAGAGTTTTATTCGAAAAACGAAGATACTTTACTGGGAAAGCATCCTTTGTGAAGTAATGAGTGAAAATAAAAAAAAGTGTACAGCAGGCGCTGGGAAGCATTTTTAAGCAATAAAAACAGCAAATGTGTGTAAAACTCCAACCAAAGCTTTGGGGTTCAAACCACTGCCTGTAACAAGTATAAAGGGGAGAGTTTTACTCTAAAATGCACGAGACTTTACTGGGAAAGCATCCTTTGTGAAGTTATGAGTTACAATAAAAAAAAAGTGTACAGCAGGCGCTGGGAAGCATTTTTAAGCAATAAAAACTGCAAATGTGTGTAAAACTCCTACCAAAGCTTTGTGATTCAAACGACTGCCTGTAACTCGTATAAAGGGGAGAGTTTTACTCAAAAAAGCAAGAGAATTTATTGGGAAAGCATCCTTTGTGAAGTTATAAGTGAAAATAAAAAAAGTGTACAGCAGACGCTAGGAAGCATTTTTAAGCAATAAAAACAGCAAATGTGTGTAAAACTCCAACCAAAGCTTTGGGATTCAAACCACTGCTTGTAACTCGGATAAAGGGGAGAGTTTTACTCTAAAAAGCAAGAGACTTTACTGGGAAAGCATCCTTTGTGAATTTAAAAGTGAATATAAAAAAAGTGTACAGCAGGCGCTGCGAAGCATTTTTAAGCAATAAAAACAGCAAATGTGTGTCAAACTCCAACCAAAGCTTTGGGATTAAAACCAGTGCCTGTAACTAGTATAAAGGGGAGAGTTCTACTCGAAAAGGCAAGAGAATTTACTGGGAAAGCATCCTTTGTGAAGTTATGTGTTAAAATAAAAAAAGTGTACAGCAGGTGCTGGGAAGCATTTTTAAGCAATAAAAACTGCAAATGTTTGTAAAACTCCAACCAAAGCTTTGGGATTCAAACCACTGCCTGTAACTAGTATGAAGGGGAGAGTTTTATTCTCAAAAGCAAGAGAATTTACTGGGAAAGCATCCTTTGTGAAGTTATGAGTTACAATAAAATAAGTGTACAGCAATGGGAGCTGGGGAGCATTTTTAAGCGATAAAATCAGCAAATATGTGTAAAACTCCAACCAAAGCTTTGGGATTAAAACCAGTGCCTGTAACTAGTATAAAGGGGAGAGTTCTACTCGAAAAGGCAAGAGAATTTACTGGGAAAGCATCCTTTGTGAAGTTATGTGTTAAAATAAAAAAAGTGTACAGCAGGTGTTGGGAAGCATTTTTAAGCAATAAAAACTGCAAATGTTTGTAAAACTCCAACCAACGCTTTGGGATTCAAACCACTGCCTGTAACTAGTATGAAGGGGAGAGTTTTATTCTCAAAAGCAAGAGAATTTACTGGGAAAGCATCCTTTGTGAAGTTATGAGTTACAATAAAATAAGTGTACAGCAATGGGAGCTGGGGAGCATTTTTAAGCAATAAAATCAGCAAATATGTGTAAAACTCCAACCAAAGCTTTGGGATTCAAACCACTGCCTGTAACTTGTATAAAGGGGAGAGTTCTACTCTGAAAAGCAAGAGACTTTACTGGGAAAGCAACCTCAGTGAAGTTATGAGTGAAAATAAAAAAAAGTGTACAGCAGGCGCTGGGAAGCATTTTTAAGCAATAAAAACAGCAAATGTGTGTAAAACTCCAACCAAAGCTTTGGGATTCAAACCACTGCTTGTAACTCGGATAAAGGGGAGAGTTTTACTCTAAAAAGCAAGAGAATTTACTGGGAAAGCATCCTTTGTGAATTTAAAAGTGAAAATAAAAAAAGTGTACAGCAGGCGCTGCGAAGCATTTTTAAGCAATAAAAATAGCAAATGTGTGTCAAACTCCAACCAAAGCTTTGGGATTAAAACCACAGCCTGTAACTGGTATAAAGGGGAGAGTTCTACTCTAAAAATCAAGATAATTTACTGGGAAAGCATCCTTTGTGAAGTTATGAGTCAAAATAAAAAAGTGTGCAGCAGGCGCTGGGAAGCATTTTTAAGCGATATAAAATGCAAATGTGTGTAAAACTCACAAACCACAACCTGTAACAAGGATAAAGGGGAGGGTTTCTCTCCAAAAAGCAAGAGAATTTACTGGGAAAGCATCCTTTGTAAAGTTAGAAGTTACAATAAAAAAAGTGTACAGCAGAGGGAGCTGGGGAGCATTTTTAAGCAATAAAATCAGCAAATATGTGTAAAACTCCAACCAAATCTTTAGGATTCAAACCACTGCCTGTAACTAGTATAAAGGGGAGAGTTTTACTCTAAAAATCAAGATAATTTACTGGTAAAGCATGCTTTGTGAAGTTATGAGTTACAATAAAACAAAGTGTACAGCAGGCGCTGGGAAGCATTTTTAAGCGATAAAAAATGCAAATGTGTGTAAAACTCACAAACCACAACCTGTAACAAGGATAAAGGGGAGAGTTTTACTCAAAAAAGCAAGAGAATTTACTTGGAAATCATCCTTTGTGCAGTTATGAGATCCAATCAAAAACGTGTTCAGCAGAGGGAGCTGGGAAGCATTTTTAAGCAATAAAAACTGCAAATGTGTGTAAAACTCCAACCAAAGCTTTGGGATTCAAACCACTGCCTGTATTTCGTATAAAGGGGAGAGTTTTACTCTCAAAAGCAAGAGACTTTAATGGGAAACCATCCTTTGTGAAGTTATGAGTTACGATAAAAAAAGGTGTACAGCACAGGGAGTCGGGAAGCATTTTAAAGCAATAAAAACTGCAAATGTGTGTAAAACTCCAAGCAAATCTTTGGGATTCTAACCACAGCCTGTAACTCGAATAAAGGGGAGATTTTTACTCTCAAAAGCAAGAGACTTTAATGGGGAAGCATCCTTTGTGAAGTTATGAGTGAAAATGAAAAAAGTGTACAGCAGGTGCTTTGAAGCATTTGTCAGCAATAAAAACAGCAAATGTGTGTAAAACTCCAACCAAAGCTTTGGGATTCAAACCACTGCCTGTAACTAGTATAAAGAGGAGAGTTATATTCGACAAAGCAAGATAATTTACTGGGAAAGCATCCTTTGTGAAGTTATGAGTTACAATCAAAAAAAGTGTACAGCAGAGGGAGCTGGGAAGCATTTTTAAGCAATAAAAACTGCAAATGTGTGTAAAACTCCAACCACAGCTTTGGGATTCAAACCACTGCCTGTAACTAGTATAAAGGGGAGGGTTTTACTCTAAAATGCAAGAGAATTTATTTGGAAATCATCCTTTGTGAAGTTTTGAGTCAAAATAAAAAATGTGTACAGTCGGCGCTGGGAAGCATTTTTAAGCAACAAAAACAGCAAATGTGTGTAAAACTCCAACCATAGCTTTGGGATTCAAACCACTGCCTGTAACTAGTATAAAGGGGAGAGTTCTACTCGAAAAAGCAAGAGAATTTACTGGGAAAGCATCCTTTGTGAAGTTATGAGTCAAAATAAAAAAGTGTACAGCAGGTGCTGGGAAGCATTTTTAAGCGATATAAAATGCAAATGTGTATAAAACTCACAAACAACAACCTGTAACAAGGATAAAGGGGAGGGTTTTACTCTAAAAAGCAAGAGAATTTACTGGGAAAGCATCCTTTGTGAAGTTTTGAGTTACAATAAAAAAGTGTACAGGAGAGGGAGCTCGGAAGCCTTTTTAATCAATAAAAACTGCAAATGTATGTAAAACTCCAACCAAAGCTTTGGGATTCAAACCACTGCCTGTAACGAGTATAAAGGGGAGAGTTTTTCTCCAAAAAGCAAGAGAATTTACTGGGAAAGCATCCTTTGTAAAGTTAGAAGTTACAATAAAAATAGTGTACAGCAGAGGGAGCTGGGGAGCATTTTTAAGCAATAAAATCAGCAAATGTGTGTAAAACTCCAACCAAAGCTTTAGGATTCAAACCACTGTCTGTAACTAGTATGAAGGGGAGAGTTTTACTCTAAGAAGCAAGAGAATTTACCAGGAAAGCATCCTCAGTGAAGTTATGAGTTACAATAAAAAAAGTGGACAGTAGAGGGAGCTGGGAAGCATTATTTAGCAATAAAAACTGCAAATGTGTTTAAAACTCAAACCAAAGCTTTGGGATTCAAACCACTGCCTGTAACTAGTATAAAGGGGAGAGTTTTACTCTAAAAAGCAAGAGAATTTACCGGGAAAGCATCTTTAGTGAAGTTATGAGTTATAATAAAAATAAGTGTACAGCAGGCGCTGGGAAGCATTTTTAAGCGATAAAAACTGCAAATGTGTGTAAAACTCCAACCAAAGCTTTGGGATTCAAACCACTGCCTGTCAATAGTATGCAGGGGAGAGTTCTAATTTAAAAAGCAAGAGACTTTAATGGGAAAGCATCCTTCGTGAAGTTATGAGTCAAAACAAAAAAAGTGTACAGCAGGCTCTGGTAAGTATTTTTTAAGCGATAAAAACTGCAAATGTGTGTAAAACTCACAAACCACAACCTGTAACTAGTATAAAGGGGAGAGTTTAACTCTAAAAAGCAAGAGAATTTACTTGGAAAGCATCATTTGTGAAGTTATGAGTAAAAATAAATAAAGTGGACAGCAGAGTGAGCTGGGACGCATTTCTAAGCAATAAAAACTGCAAATGTGTGTAAAACTCCAAGCAAATCTTTGGGATTCAAACCACAGCCTGTAACTCGAATAAAGGGAAGATTTTTACTCTCAAAAGCAAGAGACTTTAATGGGGAAGCATCCTTTGTGAAGTTATGAGTGAAAATGAAAAAAGTGTACAGCAGGTGCTTTGAAGCATTTGTCAGCAATAAAAACAGAAAATGTTTGTAAAACTCCAACCAAAGCTTTGGGATTCAAACCACTGCCTGTAACTAGTATAAAGAGGAGAGTTATATTCGACAAAGCAAGAGAATTTACTGGGAAAGCATCCTTTGTGAAGTTATGAGTTACAATCAAAAAAAGTGTACAGCAGAGGGAGCTGGGAAGCATTTTTAAGCAATAAAAACTGCAAATGTGTGTAAAACTCCAACCAAAGCTTTGGGATTCAAACCACTGCCTGTAACTAGTATAAAGGGGAGGGTTTTACTCTAAAATGCAAGAGAATTTACTTGGAAATCATCCTTTGTGAAGATTTGAGTCAAAATAAAAAAAAGTGTACAGCAGGCGCTGGGAGGCATTTTTAAGCGATAAAAACTGCAAATGTGTGTAAAACTCACAAACCACAACCTATAACTAGTATAAAGGGGAGAGTTTTACTCTCAAAAGCAAGAGACTTTACTGGGAAAGCATCCTTTGTGAAGTTATGAGTGAAAATAAAAAAAGTGTACAGCAGGTGCTGGGAAGCATTTTTAAGCAATAAAAACTGCAAATGTTTGTAAAACTGCAACCAAAGCTTTGGGATTCAAACCACTTCCTGTAACTAGTATAAAGGGTAGAGTTTTATTCTCAAAAGCAAGAGAATTTACTGGGAAAACATCTTTTGTGAAGTTATGAGTCAAAATAAAAAAAGTGTACAGCAGGCGCTGGGAAGCATTTTTAAGCGATAAAAACAGTAAATGTGTGTCAAACTCCAACCAAAGCTTTGGGTTTCAAACCACTGCCTGTAACTAGTATAAAGGGGAGAGTTCTACTCGAAAAGGCAAGAGACTTTACTTGGAAATCATCCTTTGTGAAGTTTTGAGTCAAAATAAAAAATGTGTACAGTCGGCGCTGGGAAGCATTTTTAAGCAACAAAAACAGCAAATGTGTGTAAAACTCCAACCAAAGCTTTGGGATTCAAACCACTGCCTGTAACTAGTATAAAGAGGAGAGTTCTACTCGAAAAAGCAAGAGAATTTACTGGGAAAGCATACTTTGTGAAGTTATGAGTCAAAATAAAAAAGTGTACAGCATCGCTGGGAAAGCATTTTTAAGCGAAATAAAATGCAAATGTGTGTAAAACTCACAAACCACAACCTGTAACAAGGATAAAGGGGAGGGTTTTACTCTAAAAAGCAAGAGAATTTACTGGGAAAGCATCCTTTGTGAAGTTTTGAGTTACAATAAAAAAGTGTACAGGAGAGGGAGCTCGGAAGCCTTTTTAAGCAATAAAAACTGCAAATGTGTGTAAAACTCCAACCAAAGCTTTGGGATTCAAACCAGTGCCTGTAACTCGTATAAAGGGGAGAGTTTTACTCTCAAAAGCAAGAGAATTTACTGGGAAAGCATCCTTTGTGAAGTTATGAGTTAAAATAAAAAACGTGTACAGCAGAGGGAGCTGGGGAGCATTTTTAAGCAATAAAATCAGCAAATGTGTGTAAAACTCCAACCAAAGCTTTAGGATTCAAACCACTGCCTGTAACGAGTATAAAGGGGAGAGTTTTTCTCCAAAAAGCAAGAGAATTTACTGGGAAAGCATCCTTTGTAAAGTTAGAAGTTACAATAAAAAAAGTGTACAGCAGAGGGAGCTCGGGAGCATTTTTAAGCAATAAAATCTTCGGCAGAAAGAGAAGAGGAAAACACAGAGCCTAGAACTGAATGTGGGGACTTTGAATGTTGGGACTATGACAGGAAAATCTCGGGAGTTGGTTGACATGATGATGAGGAGAAAGGTTGATATATTGTGTGTCCAGGAGACCAGGTGGAAAGGCAGTAAGGCTAGAAGTTTAGGGGCAGGGTTTAAATTATTTTACCATGGTGTCGATGGGAAGAGAAATGGAGTCGGGGTTATTTTAAAAGAAGAGTTGGCTAAGAATGTCTTGGAGGTGAAAAGAGTATCAGATCGAGTGATGAGGCTGAAATTTGAAATTGAGGGTGTTATGTGTAATGTGATTAGTGGCTATGCCCCACAGGTAGGATGTGACCTAGAGGTGAAAGAGAAATTCTGGAAGGAGCTAGATGATGTAGTTCTTAGCATCCCAGTCAGAGAGAGAGTCGTAATTGGTGCAGATTGTAATGGACATGTTGGTGAAGGTAATAGGGGTGATGAAGAAGTGATGGGTAAATACGGCATCCAGGAAAGGAACTTGGAGGGACAGATGGTGGTAGACTTTGCAACAAGGATGCAAATGGCTGTAGTGAACACTTTTTTCCAGAAGAGGCACGAACATAGGGTGACCTATAAGAGCGGAGGTAGAAGCACACAGGTGGATTACATCTTGTGCAGACGATGTAATCTGAAGGAGGTTACCAACTGTAAGGTAGTGGTAGGGGAGAGTGTGGCTAGACAGCATAGGATGGTGGTGTGTAAGATGACTCTGGTGGTGGGGAGGAAAATTAGGAAGACAAAGGCAGAGAAGAGAACCATGTGGTGGAAGCTGAGACAGGACGAGTGTTGTGCAGCTTTTCGGGAAGAGGTGATACAGGCTCTCGGTGGACGGCAGGAGCTTCCAGAAGACTGGACCACTGCAGCCAAGGTGATCAGAGAAGCAGGCAGGAGAGTACTTGGTGTATCTTCTGGCAGGAAAGGAGAGAAGGAGACTTGGTGGTGGAACCTCACAGTACAGGAAATCATACAAGGAAAGAGGTTAGCTAAGAAGAAGTGGGACACTGAGAGGACCGAGGAGAGGCGAAAGGAATACATTGAGATGCGACACAGGGCAAAGGTAGAGGTGGCAAAGGCAAAACAAGAGGCATATGATGACATGTATGGCAGGTTGGACACTAAAGAAGGAGAAAAGGATCTATACAGGCTGGCCAGACAGAGGGACAGAGATGGGAAGGATGTGCAGCAGGTTAGGGTGATTAAGGATAGAGATGGAAATATGTTGACTGGTGCCAGCAGTGTGCTTGCTAGATGGAAAGAATACTTCGAGGAGTTGATGAATGAGGAAAATGATAGAGAAGGGAGAGTAGAAGAGGTAAGTGTGGTGGACCAGGAAGTGGCAATGATTAGTAAGGGGGAAGTTAGAAAGGCATTAAAGAGGATGAAAAATGGAAAGGCAGTTGGTCCTGATGACATTCCTGTGGAGGTATGGAAGCATCTAGGAGAGGTGGCTGTGAAGTTTTTGACCAGCTTGTTCAATAGAATTCTAGTGCGTGAGAAGATGCCTGAGGAATGGAGGAAAAGTGTACTGGTGCCCATTTTTAAGAACAAAGGTGATGTGCAGAGCTGTGGCAACTATAGAGGAATAAAGTTGATGAGCCACACAATGAAGTTATGGGAAAGAGTAGTGGAGGATAGACTCAGGACAGAAGTGAGTATTTGCGAGCAACAGTATGGTTTCATCCCTAGAAAGAGTACCACAGATGCATTATTTGCCTTGAGGATGTTGATGGAAAAGTACAGAGAAGGTCAGAAGGAGCTACATTGTGTCTTTGTAGATCTAGAGAAAGCCTATGACAGAGTACCCAGAGAAGAACTGTGGTACTGCATGCGGAAGTCTGGAGTGGCAGAGAAGTATGTTAGAATAATACAGGACATGTACGAGGGCAGCAGAACAGCGGTGAGGTGTGCTGTAGGTGTGACAGAAGAATTTAAGGTGGACGTGGGACTGCATCAGGGATCAGCCCTGAGCCCCTTCCTTTTTGCAGTGGTGATGGATAGGCTGACAGATGAGGTTAGACTGGAATCCCCGTGGACCATGATGTTTGCAGATGACATTGTGATCTGCAGTGAAAGCAGGGAGCAGCTGGAGGAACAGTTAGAGGGATGGAGGCATGCACTGGAAAGAAGAGGAATGAAGATTAGCCGAAGTAAAACAGAATATATGTGCATGAATGAGAGGGCTGGTGGGGGAAGAATGAGGCTACAGGGAGAAGCGATAGCAAGGGTGGAGGACTTTAAATACTTGGGGTCAACCGTCCAGAGCAATGGTGAGTGTGGTCAGGAAGTGAAGAAACGGGTCAAAGCAGGTTGGAACGGGTGGAGGAAGGTGTCAGGTGTGTTATGTGACAGAAGAGTCTCTGCTAGGATGAAGGGCAAAGTTTATAAAACAGTAGTGAGGCCAGCCATGATGTACGGATTAGAGACAGTGGCACTGAAGAGACAACAGGAAGCAGAGCTGGAGGTGGCGGAAATGAAGATGTTGAGGTTCGCTCTTGGAGTGACCAGGTTGGATAAAATTAGAAATGAGCTCATCAGAGGGACAGCCAAGGTTCGATGTTTTGGAGACAAAGTTAGAGAGCGCAGACTTCAATGGTTTGGACACGTCCAGAGGAGAAATAGTGAGTATATTGGAAGAAGGATGATGAGGATGGAGCTGCCAGGCAAGAGAGCTCGAGGAAGACCAAAGAGAAGGTTGATGGATGTCGTGAGGGAAGACATGATGGCAGTTGGTGTTCGAGAGGAGGATGCAGGAGATAGGCTTACATGGAAAAGGATGACGCGCTGTGGCGACCCCTAACGGGACAAGCCGAAAGGAAAAGAAGAAGAAGAAGAAAAACAGCAAATGTGTGTCAAACTCCAACCAAAGCTTTGGGATTAAAACCAGTGCCTGTAACTAGTATAAAGGGGAGAGTTCTATTCGAAAAGGCAAGAGAATTTACTGGGAAAGCATCCTTTGTGAAGTTATGTGTTAAAATAAAAAAAGTGTACAGCAGGTGATGGGTAGCATTTTTAAGCAATAAAAACTGCAAATGTTTGTAAAACTCCAACCAAAGCTTTGGGATTCAAACCACTGCCTGTAACTAGTATAAAGGGGATAGCTCTACTCGAAAAAGCAAGAGAATTTACTGGGAAAGCATACTTTGTGAAGTTATGAGTCCAAATAAAAAAGTGTACAGCATCGCTGGGAAGCATTTTTAAGCGAAATAAAATGCAAATGTGTGTAAACTCACAAACCACAACCTGTAACAAGGATAAAGGGGAGGGTTTTACTCTAAAAAGCAAGAGAATTTACTGGGAAAGCATCCTTTGTGAGGTTTTGAGTTACAATAAAAAAGTGTACAGGAGAGGGAGCTCGGAAGCCTTTTTAAGCAATAAAAACTGCAAATGTGTGTAAAACTCCAACCAAAGCTTTGGGATTCAAACCAGTGCCTGTAACTCGTATAAAGGGGAGAGTTTTACTCTCAAAAGCAAGAGAATTTACTGGGAAAGCATCCTTTGTGAAGTTATGAGTTAAAATAAAAAAAGTGCACAGCAGAGGGAGCTGGGGAGCATTTTTAAGCAATAAAATCAGCAAATGTGTGTAAAACTCCAACCAAAGCTTTAGGATTCAAACCACTGCCTGTAACTAGTATAAAGGGGAGAGTTTTACTCTAAAAATCAATTTAATTTACTGGTAAAGCATGCTTTGTGAAGTTATGAGTTACAATAAAACAAAGTGTACAGCAGGCGCTGGGAAGCATTTTTAAGCGATAAAAACTGCAAATGTGAGTAAAAATCCAACCAAAGCTTTGTGATTCAAACGACTGCCTGTAACTCGTATAAAGGGGAGAGTTTTACTCAAAAAAGCAAGAGAATTTATTGGGAAAGCATCCTTTGTGAAGTTATAAGTGAAAATAAAAAAAGTGTACAGCAGACGCTAGGAAGCATTTTTAAGCAATAAAAACAGCAAATGTGTGTAAAACTCCAACCAAAGCTTTGGGATTCAAACCACTGCTTGTAACTCGGATAAAGGGGGGAGTTTTACTCTAAAAAGCAAGAGACTTTACTGGGAAAGCATCCTTTGTGAATTTAAAAGTGAAAATAAAAAAAGTGTACAGCATGCGCTGCGAATCATTTTTAAACAATAAAAACAGCAAATGTGTGTCAAACTCCAACCAAAGCTTTGGGATTAAAACCAGTGCCTGTAACTAGTATAAAGGGGAGAGTTCTATTCGAAAAGGCAAGAGAATTTACTGGGAAAGCATCCTTTGTGAAGTTATGTGTTAAAATAAAAAAAGTGTACAGCAGGTGATGGGTAGCATTTTTAAGCAATAAAAACTGCAAATGTTTGTAAAACTCCAACCAAAGCTTTGGGATTCAAACCACTGCCTGTAACTAGTATAAAGGGGATAGTTCTACTCGAAAAAGCAAAAGAATTTACTGGGAAAGCATACTTTGTGAAGTTATGAGTCCAAATAAAAAAGTGTACAGCATCGCTGGGAAGCATTTTTAAGCGAAATAAAATGCAAATGTGTGTAAAACTCACAAACCACAACCTGTAACAAGGATAAAGGGGAGGGTTTTACTCTAAAAAGCAAGAGAATTTACTGGGAAAGCATCCTTTGTGAGGTTTTGAGTTACAATAAATAAGTGTACAGCAGAGGGAGCTAGGGAGCCTTTTTAAGCAATAAAAACTGCAAATGTGTGTAAAACTCCAACCAAAGCTTTGGGATTCAAACCAGTGCCTGTAACTCGTATAAAGGGGAGAGTTTTACTCTCAAAAGCAAGAGAATTTACTGGGAAAGCATCCTTTGTGAAGTTATGAGTTAAAATAAAAAAAGTGTACAGCAGAGGGAGCTGGGGAGCATTTTTAAGCAATAAAATCAGCAAATGTGTGTAAAACTCCAACCAAAGCTTTAGGATTCAAACCACTGCCTGTAACGAGTATAAAGGGGAGAGTTTTTCTCCAAAAAGCAAGAGAATTTACTGGGAAAGCATCCTTTGTAAAGTTAGAAGTTACAATAAAAAAAGTGTACAGCAGAGGGAGCTGGGGAGCATTTTTAAGCAATAAAA